>NC_040040.1:31779668-31816941 GCF_003713205.1 Coffea eugenioides | reverse complement strand
ACCTTGTCAATCGGCTGGACTCTATACCAGGCTACCATGACTTTATCATTCGGTCAATCGGCTGGGCTTTATACCAGGTTACCCTGACCTTGTCAATCGGCTGGACTCTATACCAAGCTACCATGACTTTATCCATCGGTCAATCGGCTGGGCTTTATACCAGGCTACCATGACCGTTATATAGGACTATAGCCCCTACCGTCTATCCCATGACTGTTTTGAGCTTTACTTGTCAAAAATTCATTCCACACACCACATATATAAATCTTTGATTACATAAAAGATTCAACTCATTTGGTATATAATAACATAGCAAAACATTTCAAATAAGTCACATGGTCCTTTTTGTATAGTAAAATATAACTTTCATAAGTATCCAAGTAAAGCATTTAATCAAACACCTTTCGAGTCAACACCACAAAAATAGGATTGAAAACAAACATTTCATTTTTGCACCTTTAAAAATCTCAGAAGGGTAAGTACCACCTACCTCTGTTTGGCTGCTCGAGTGGAACTACCTTAGATCCTTGTATCGTACCTATCAAATGCATAGGTTCCCTAATTAGTTGTTACTTTCTATAGATGCATAAATATTCAACCTCTAAGTACGTCAAAGATTCGTATCTCGACCATTATACAGACCCTAATAGCATTTCCCTCAAATTGGACGATTTCTATTTTTGGAAGGTTTCTTAATTTGGAAAGTTTCTATTTTTAGAAAGTTTCTTAATTCGGAAAGTGTTCATTTTGTAAGGTTTCCTAAGTGTTAAAAGAAAAATTAAGATTACAATCCTGTTTATATCCTGACTACTTAGTCTTACTATGTTAGTTATAGTGCAGCTTATCCAGTATTATTGTCGATTATTATATTATTTTACATTGTTCGTTTAACGTATGTTAGACTATAACCCACTTGTGCACATAACCTAATAAAGCTAGATAGACGCTTTAAATTTTCCCTTTATGCATCTAAACGGTATTTATGTTGACGCCCCGAATGAAGGAGGCTTTCAAAATTTTATATATATTTTTTGTGACGACGGAAGTAGCACAGCTTTTCAACTGCAGGAAAAAAGAAAAGAAAATTTTTTTGTTAGTTGAAAAAAAGACAGGGCAAATTTTTCTGGCCGCCAAATACGGCAGGTGATTGGCCGATTGTGCTTGAAGGTTGAATAAAGATTGGTTAGCTACTGCCTTGAATCCGGCAAGAATCCGGCCGGATTGTGACGTGTTACAGAGCGGTCAGAAGCTGACCGCGCTGTTTTTCCTTCTTTAATATGATTCTTGGGTTTGATTGCTTTTTGTCCTAGTATTTTTGCTCCTGCTCAACCGAGCTCCTTAGAGGAAAGAAAGACAAAGAACTCTGTCAATTGTCTAGTTTCGAATCTTCTACCCAAATCTGAGTTTAACCGATGGTTTTGGAAAGTATTTCATACAAGGTGTTACTATTGGTGGTTTTTGAAGCCTTTTGATGGATTTGATTATTGGCATGGGAAGCTCTAAGTTGATAGCTTTCTTGAATTTGATTCTAAGTTGGATAAAACAAGTTCCTGTTGTTCTAATATTGTTAATGGGTGGTTTGTGGTTGATTAATGTGTTGTATTGTGGAGTATTATATGGGTTGAAGGAGTTTATGGTAATTTTCTGATTTATTGGATATTTTTCTGGTTTTATATGATTATGATTAGTTGGCTTGGATTGATGGATTGAGATAGTGTTAATTGGAGCTTGTATGCGTTAAATGCAATCGTTGCGGAAAATTTCCGTTTGTGGTGTGAATTTCCGGTTTCTAGGGTTTAATTTAGGAGTTTTTCTAATGGTTGGCTTTTGAGCTTTTAATTGGCCTTGATTGAAGGATTGTGGCCTAATTGGATATGTTTTATGGTTTTTGAATCGTATAGGTGATTGTGGTTAATTGGTATGAGAATGGGTTTATGTTTGTAGGTTGGACAAATGAAGAAATTAAGGGGAAGTGCTGTCCGAACTTTTAAAGGGATTGATTGCTTTGCGTTTGTGATCTAAGGCTTGGATTTGAGTAAGGCAATGATATTTGTCGGATGGTTCCTGAGCCGTGGAGGTGAGTGACCCCAAACTATTGCTAAAACTTCTTGTGAAATGTTTCTTGCATTATTTACTCGACTGCATCTCATGCGTGCTTGTATGTGAATTCATGATATGATTTTGGATTCAATGAGTTCTTGGGGAATCTTGTGCTGAACACCAACGTCTCCACCTCTGTTCACTTGGAACAAATGGCTCCGGAGCTCAAAAAGGGGCTCCCTCTTACTGTTTACTGTTACTGGATCTTTTGAGCGTTGGGTATTCAAGTGCTATGATTTCACTGGCTCACGAGAGCAATAACCGTATATTTGACTACTGAATCATGACATCATTGAAATGAACGATTGTAAAGCTTATTTGATTTCTGGATTTTACTGGTTACTCGCTGAGCTTTTAGTTCACCCCCAAAACTATTTTATTTCCCCTCCACAGGGCTTGAAGCGACTGAAGCATTGAGATTAAAGTGCTCCATGTGAATGGATGGATTATCTCCTGTACCGTTGAAGTTTTAGTTCGACCTTGTGTAATAGTTGAAACTGCAATTGTACTTGTATTTATATGAGAACTGAGGACCTTTGTCTTATTCGGAAAAGTTGTATTGCATTGATCTTTTAAGGTTTTAGTTGTTAGTGCAATTGATTAGTTTCCGCTTCGCTTATGATATATGTATTTGGAATTTGTGATGTATATTTTGAGAATTAGATTGTACTTGAAGTGAAGACTGAAGTGAACGACTGAGTCCCGACGAGAGTTGGGCAGGCTGCTCGCCGAACCCTCTGGTTCGCCTTAGGGGGAGGTGGGGCTGTCACAAATTAATTAAGTATAATGTTTACATGGCCAACCCTTCAATTCTAACCATTGCCTTAAATTGGGTCTTGAATTTTAATAGTTACGATATACCATAAAAATGGACTAATTATATTTAAAATTCATTTACTAAACATTTACTAAATTTTTATACTATAGTTTGGTCCAAGTTTAAATTGCCTCCCTTTTTACTTATTTATTTATTTATATATATATTTTTTATTTTTATTATTTTTTATTTTTTATTTTATTTTTCCTCGGGTGGGTCCCATGGTTGGCCAAAACCTTTGGCTGACCATGGTCGCCAGAGGGTCTGGCCAACCATGATTTTTATTCTATTGTCGCCAGCAAGTGTTGGCGACCTCTCATTCTTTTTTTTTTTTTTTCTTGTCTTGTCTTGGGTTGGCCTTTCGGCCAACCCTTGGAATTCTTTCCTGTGCGGCGTTGCTTCTGCAATGCCTAGCCCAGATAGCGCAGCGGCAGCCGCCGCCGCTCTTCTCTTTCCCCTTTTTTTTTTCTTCTCTAAATAGATTCAATCACCCTATAATCCCAAGATTAAAATCAACCCCCCTATTCCTATTAACCCAGATACAAAACTTATCAAAACATATATACTTATATCTATAAAGCGACAATACATGCCCGTAAATTCCTAGAACCATTAATACCACAACTAAAACTTGCAAGAGGGTTTTCTTGAGTGAACGGAGACTTACAGGTTTAGGTGCCTAGTCGTCGGATCGATTGACGGTGTCGCCTGCTTCTCCTTCTCTCCTCTCTGACGGCTCTTGCTCTAGGGAGACAGACGAAAGAAAGGGTTTATTTTTCTGTCTAGGTTTTTTTTTAATAAAACCCTAAACCCGGCACTACTTACTAGTAGGTGGCTTGGGTAAGAGTTTTACCTTATTAGCCCCCTTATCCCAATCCTACAGTTATTTTATTTTATTTTTCCCTTTTTGCATAGCAACTTTATCTTTTTAATTAGTTGAGAAAATAAAATAATAAAAATTGGTGCCAACAGTCGTGGGTTTCACATTCTACCCCCCTTATGAAAAGTTTCATTCCCGAAACTTACGTACCTTGATAAAAAAAGATATGGGTATCTATTTCACATGTCCTCTTCTAACTCTCATATTGCCTCTCGTGGTGTATTGTTCGTCCATTGCACCTTGACGTAGGGTATGGTCCTTCTTCTTAGGACTTGATCCTTTCGATCTACGATTTTCAAAGGAACTTTCTCCACTGACAAGTTCTCCCTCACCTCGATGGGTTTATCCTCCAAAATATGATTCGGGTCAGATACATACTTCCTCAGTTGGAAAACATGAAAAATATTATGTATCCTTGCCAAAGTGGGCGGGAGAGCCAATCGACACGCTAGAGAACCAACTCTATCTAGTATTTCGTAAGGTCCTACATACCTCGGACTTAACTTGCCACTTCTTCCAAATCTCATCACTCCCTTGGTAGGGGATACCTTCAAATATATATTTTCTCCCGGTTGAAACTCTAAAGGTCTCTTTTTTTGAATCCGTCCAACTCTTGTTTCGGTCCTGAACTACTTTTAATTTTTTCCGAATAATTTTAATTTTAATTTCCTCCAAAGTTCGTTCGACCAAATTGAGGCCAATGATCAGCTTCTCACCTACTTCATCCCAATATAAGGGGGATCTACACTTTCGTCCATACAACACTTCAAACGGTACTATACCTATACCGCTATAATAGCTATTATTGTACGAGAACTCCATTAGTTTCACTAACCTATCCCAATTATCCGAGAAGTCTAGAACACAAGCTCTTAGCATGTCTTCCAATGTGTGAGGACTCGAAAATCTATTATTTTTAAAAACCCTAATTTTGGCTAAATTAATTATTTATTTGGATTTTTGCCACGAATAATATTTTCTAGCCTTATTAGACCTAAGTACAGGGTTTTATAGTTTCGTTATATCTTTGAAGTGTCTCGTTTCAAAAAAATTATTTTCTTATAAGCTTGTTTAGTGAAAAGTGAAAACGTGTCTAAACACTTTAGCCAATTGGGAGTACAATAAGCTCAAAAATTTAAGACATATACAATGGTCCTAAAATAGGCAATTTTAGGTTTAAAAACTCAAGTGATAGTTGGTAGTACGATTGTTATAAGAATTTCTCGAAAGTTTCATTTTATCGCGCCTAAATTGGAAATACGTGTTTTCACGTGCGCGCTTAATTGAGGGACCTTGGACCATTATTTTGGGACAATTAAGAATGAATAATATTTATATGAATGTAAGTGCCCTAGAGGTTTAGTGCACTAGTGCAACAAACTTAAGAGAAATCGAACACAAAACGCGCGCGTAGGCGCACTAGTTGCAATTGATTTTTACGTACTTAAAATATTAGACGGCAAGCTTCATTTGTACGCAAAGGAATCAGACCAACATTTCATTTCTTCTAGCTGCCATGGACGGATAGCAGACAGCCAAGGGACAACCGAAAGCTCTTCAACATTTCCTCTACAAAAACCATTCAAATCACCACCAAATCTTCTCAAAATTTAGCACCACTTAGCCTAAGCCTTGGAGTTCACATCTAGCTAAAAAGGGGAGGATTTTCACGGCTCACTTAGAAGCAAGGAAGGACCGAATCTCTGACTTAGACATCAACTAAGAGTAAGTCTTAATCTAGCCTTCTAACTTTGATTTTTGGAAGTTCTAGTATATCTTTTAGCTCTTGATTTCTTATGGGTTGTTGTGGATGTTGGAAAATTGGAAAAGTGGGCTCTATGAATTCCCACTCTTGGGTTGCTGCTGATTTTGTTCTTGATGATGTTTATAATGTGGAATTAGTGTTTAAATCAGTGGTTTGTTGATGGAAAATTGATAGAAACTCACGTTAGGCGCAAAGGCCAAATCTGACCATTTTGCCCCTGCTCTGTTCGGCCACTTTAATGCAGAAATTAGGAGATTTAATGGCTTGACTGTGTTGTTTACATGTTGTAGTAGTTGTGTAAAAATTTTCGTTGAAAAATGTTGAGTTTTGGTTGATCAAAAGAATTTATTTCCCAAAGCTAGTAATCTGGAAAATGGTTTCTGTCGTAACCAGACCAGTGTTCGTATTTCGTCCATAACTCCGTACTCCGACGTCGAAATCAAGTGCCGTTACGGCATTTGAAACTAGACGTTCCCATCTTTCCAACGGTATATAATGCACATTCTGGTTCCATGTGTGTGAACCGCACCACTCTTCTGAATTCAGCTGCCCTGTTTCTCCGTTCTGCCGAAATGATTTGATGATGCTGTAACTTTAGGCTTAATTTAGAGCCAGTTGCATGCTGAAACTTAAAACGATTTCTTCTGTAAAATTTCAGTCCTATGAATGTATTTTCCAACACTATCAACCATTTCCAATTTCGAACTAAATTGAGTGATTTATGATCAAAATACGACGACTGCCTCGTCTTTGAAAACTCTTAGATTTGGACAGATTAGATGTGAGACTTGTTGTGGTCTTACTAAATGAATTTCTTGGTGTTAAACACCTACTAAAAGTACCATGTATGTTCCTTAGACCTTTCTTGCACAAATGAACCATGTTTGGAGGTTTTTCCTTAGCCGAATGTTTGGAAACGGAGAGAAAGAGAGCTAAAGGCAGTTTGGCCTTAGTAATTTCAAACTTTGGTTGATTGGTTAACCACCTTCCCGAAGGTATTTTTCCACGAAATTTGATAGAGAGATACCCTTCATATAGGAGTATTATACTAAAAAATTTGGTATCAATCCAAGTCCGTTTCGACACTTAACTAAAGGTCCAAAGTCGGAACCAAATCTGGAAATTTGTTAACAGTCTTGAAATTTACCCAACTTTGAGCTACCATATCTCGGTGTTCGAAACTCCGATTCTCGATCTGCTTGTTCTGCCCTAAACCTTACTTGCACCTCTAATTGAGCTATAAATTTCAAGGGCTGTTTTGCAACGAGTGAATTCTGCCGAATTTTCAAAGTTAGCGAAAAACCAACCCCGGCTCAATCCTGGGTGATTTGGAACAGTACCTTCAAGCTCATTTTTGAGCACTTTCCACTTCGATTCATGGAAAAGTGTCTTCTAGGAACTTGTAGTACTTTTTAAGAAGTTTCCAACGGTATAAAGTTTTCCAATTCTCGACTTATGCCGAGTGAGTTACAATTTTTCAAAGATTCATAACAAAACTGAAATTTTCCAACTTTCAAGGAAATAAGTTTTTCAAGAACTCTTTATTCTTTTGATATTATCTAAACGTTTTATCCCCGATTTCCTAGATAAAGACTTAAATACTTTTGAAAGTTATCAAACCCCTCTCGAATCTCGATTTACGAGTAATTGAGGTTCATTTTCACGGAATCCCCTAGATTAATACTAGTGAACGAATTATTCCTCGATATTTGGGATTTGGATGATAATTCACTATTATTTGCTCAGGCGCACACGAGGACCTTCAAGAGAATCCCACGGTGGACGTTTGAACTTTCCTTGACCTTACTTACACCTAATACTTGGTGAGTGTCAGGTGTATGTAAGTTACATGTTTAATTGTTATTAATGATTGGAAATCTTGAAAGTGGAGTCGAGTGTGTACTTTACCACACTCGTTCTCATTAGAAATGAAATTTTAATGATTGAAATGTATTGAATGAAGGATTGAAATGCATTGAATGAATGATTGAAATGCATTGAATGAATGATTGAAATGTATTGAATGAATGAATGAAATGTAATGGTATGCTATAGCTGCATACGTCGTTGGAGTGAATCTCCTCGACACACGAGTGCACATGGGGACGCCCAAATCTCATTGGCCGACCTTGGACTCGAGCCGGTATGGGCTTGGTCGGGAACCTTGGCGAGCCATGAGATATATAAGCTTGACCTAATGAGAGGTCTTGCTTGGCATACTCGAGTAGTATCGCCACAAACAAATGACAGGCAGGCCCGATACAGGGGTATGTAAGGTGAAAGGGGACAGGTTAAGTGGAGTTCTACGGACTAAACCTACCCGATTGACGGAGTGTCAATTCGTGGAGGTTATTGAATGTGCAAGTGGAATATAGCTCCTGAGGGCTCCAGTATCCTTGAATTGTTTCTGGTTATATTTCCAGTAAATTGTTAATTACTAAAATATGATTGCTTGACTTATAAATTGAGATTGTTATTTGAGCAATGTGCTTGTATGTGTGTTCTTGGCCTCACGAGCGTTTTTGCTCACCCTGTAGATTTGTTTTCCTTAACAGGATTGAACTTGGCGAGGTATCGAAGAAACCTTCCTGCTACGCTTTTGTTTAGGGTTTCTATTACTTTTGACTTTGTCTTGGCTTTTGGGTTGTATTTTGGAATCCGAATGTAACTTTTGGAGTATGATGGTTGTTGAACACCCGATGTGCGGGTTGGATATCGGATGACTTTTATTAAACTTGAACGCTTCCGCATTTATTGTATCTAAGTTATTGACTCGTATGGTGTGGTCCGGCAATAAGTTTAAATGGAATTGCTTGAGTCCTGGCGAGAGTTAGGCAGGCGTCCCGCGGATACCCTTTGGTTCGCCTTAGTAATTTGTGGGGGCGTCACACAATGTCTGTACGATCCTTTCTGACTGTCCATTCATTTGGGTGTGGAAAGCGGTATTTAGTCTTAGGTATCAGTCCCCATAATCTCTTGGTAGGTCGACTAAAATCTAAACGTGAATTTAGGGTCCTAATCCGACACTGCTTTCACAATTCATTTTTAGACTAGATATCACATTGTCTCCCCCTTTTAAAGGTTTCGTCCTCGGAACCTACAAGATATAAACATCAAAATAAGTTAACAAAATTTTCAATGTTCTTGCAATACATCTTGGGAATTATTCCTACAATATCTAAATTGGATTTCCTTATTTAATTCCATCAAGCTTCTGCTGCGCACTCTTATTATCCTCAATACCTCTCATCTTCATATTTATATAGCTCAGATGGACATAATATCTCTCACAAATCCCGCATTCTAAATAGTAGCTTATAATGCTCTATAGAGATCAACCTATAGAAAGGATGCCATAAACCTAACAGTACCATTTCTTCTTTTGTCACACATTCTATAACAACATACTTATCTACTATCACAAAAAGTAATCATTATCTCAATATATGGGTTCCTGCCCACTGTATTTGTAATTGGTAATGAAAATCCCTTATTTCTCTCAAATCTCATAATCTATTTCAAATAGCATCACACCTATTTCCAGATCCTATAACCTGAGTTATTATGCCACTAGATGTTATGGGAATCTTATTTCCTTTGGTCATTTTTTTTTAACTCAATTCAATTTCCGAAAACATTAATATCTCAAATATCATTTCACAAACTTCTTGATCATACAAAAATTTAGAAAATTTTATACAAAAATTATTGTCAAATTCTCATATTTGAATATAATAACTTTATCATAACTTTGGTAAAATATTTATCTATGTATAGAATTTCGAACTCATACAGGTTTAGAAACTGAAAGTGTTTGAAATACATAAGTCAACTAACTATACTTCTTACAGCATTAGAATTTAGAGTACAAAGAGAATTTATCAAGAATTATTGTTAGATTTTTCTATACGATAAGGAAAAAAAATATTTTTTTTTGTAGAATACTTTTATCTAAAGCTCTTTTGAGATTGGGTGAGTATAAAAAAAAAATATTTTGCACAAGATTGTAGGATATAATTATTCAATGTAGTTATTCTTTTTTTTTTAATATAGATATATACATATATATTTAGAAACTATATTTACCAAGCAACTGTAAGGTAAAGGTACATATTTAAAAATTCTGATTAAAAACTATTTGTGCAAATAAAATTTTGGTTTCACCGTTTATTCATTTTTTTTAGGTAAAAAGTATGTAAAATTATATATTGTAAGAAATTTATAAAATATTTATTGCCTGATCATGATGTAATAATACCAAAACTAATAATATCAGCTAGTTTAATAAATGTCTTGAGCATTAGATCTAATTATCGTAAACCTCAAAATAAGTCAACAAAATTCCAAGATCCAACGTGTATTGCTTGCGTTCGATGACATCATATTGTTGATCATTCATACTTTCGTTGTGCACTCTAATTTCCTCAATATTTTCAGTTTTCTCTATACTAGACTTCAACTAGACATAAGATTATCCATAGATCTGACATCCTAAATGATAAACTTGAAATGTACTATAGAGATCAAAACTTACAAAAAGAACACCCTAAATACCCTTTTATTATTATTATTCTTTTTTTTTTGTAAGTGTCAATCATATCTGGTAGGTGGGCTTGGTTACCTTTTCAACTTAACATATACATATAGTCACCACTTACTTACTAAAAGTAATCATCATCTCAATACCTGAGGTCATTCCAGTAAATTCGTAACCTAAAATTCTAATACCATTAAATGTTATGGAGTCACTTATTTTCTTTTAATCCCTTATCCATTTCATTCCAATTCTCAAAATCACAAATATCTTCAGTATCTTTATACCTACTTCCAACTATTACAACTTGAGCTTTGATACTCCTAAAAAGTCACAGCAATCTCTTATTTCTTTTGATCTATTTGTCCATCTCCTTTCAATTTCCAACAGACAATACTTCAAATACACATAATATTTCCTACACGTCCGACATCTTAAACTTAGAGCGTACTACCAAAATTACATCCAATAAAAGGACATCATAAACACCAATCGTACCATTTCAACTATTCACACATGCAGATTTTCAAGCCTATTTATTTAGTCACAATTGATCATTTCCTAGGGTATACTTCATCTAAAGAGTAAATTGTACCTCAAACTCTGTTATCATTAAATATTATGAAAATCTCTTATTTCACAATATTCTATCCAACCTCATTCCCATTTTCTAAAATCACTAATATTACGAATATCATTCAACATACATCTAGATCGCATAACCTAAACTTTGATAACATTAAAAATCACATGAATCTCTTATTTCCTTTAATCCTCTTTATTTTTCATCTCATTTCAATTCTCAAAACCCCTAATGTCTCAAAAACCATTTCACATACTTCTGGACCATATAACCTAAGCTCTGATACCACTAAAAATGTCACGTCCCGAGCCCGCACGTGCCCGTCACATGACATCCGCCGTACCCCCAAGTCTCACTCAAGAATACAAGGCTACATTAACTAATTTAACTTTAAAGGTACTAAATAATTTAACTAAATAAAGTGCGGTACAAACCACGTATAAAAGAAAGTCTACAAATGTTCAAGACGTACGTACATTTATTCTCTGATTGAAACAGCGGAAATAAAAGTAAATAAAACTAACAACTACAAGTAGCTAGCTTGCCAACTTCTTTTCATTTAAAACTAATAAAAGTCATCCTCAGGATCTTCTACGTAAACCAACTCATACTCTTCAGAATCTGCAAAAATGGTAAGAAGTGGGTTGAGCGACACATCGCTCAGTAGGTAATATTTACCCCTCTATTGGACCATGCACTCTTAGTTTTATAGATACATATATATATATATATATATATATATATATATATATATATAAGTACAACTCAAATCGTTTGCAAATCATTCACATCCATAATTTTGAAAGTAAAGTCATTTATAAAACAATCAGTAGTGAAGAATGACAAGGAATTTAAAAGCGCTTTATTGATACCCATATATGAGAAATCGCAATGTCACAAATCACTTTGTAACAATTCATAAGTCTCTTCATATCCATTCATGAATCCTCCCATAAAACGTCGCATATCCGCTCATAGATCATTTCAAAGCAGTTCATAAATCATTTCATATCCGTTCATAAATCTTCTTTCAGTTCAGCTCATAACAAGTACATGCAATGACCGGCTATTGAGTACTCAGCCTAGAGATTTTACCCCTTCTAGGTGGGCGACCAATATTTTTCATGACTACCGATTGGTCTCATTTCATACATGGGTCAATCGGCCGGACTTTATACCGGGCTACCCTAACCTTGTCAATCGGTTGGGCTCTATACCAGGCTACCATGACTTTATCATTCGGTCAATTGGTTGGGCTTTATACCAGGCTACCCTGACCTTGTCAATTGGCTGGGCTCTATACCAGGCTACCATGACTTTATCCATCGGTCAATCGGCTGGGCTTTATACCAGGCTATCATGACCGTTATATAGGACTATAGCCCCTACCGTCTATTCTATGACTGTTTTGAGCTTTACTTGTCAAAAATTCATTCCACACACCACATATATAAATCTTTGATTACATAAAAGATTCAACTCATTTGGTATATAATAACATATCAAAACATTTCAAATAAGTCACATGGTCCTTTTTGTATAGTAAAATATAACTTTCATAAGTATCCAAGTAAAGCATTTAATCAAACACCTTTCGAGTCAACACCACAAAAATAGGATTGAAAACAAACATTTCATTTTTGCACCTTTAAAAATCTCAGAAGGGTAAGTACCACCTACCTCTGTTTGGCTGCTCAAGTGGAACTACCTTAGATCCTTGTATCGTACCTATCAAATGCATAGGTTCCCTAATTAGTTGTTACTTTCTATAGATGCATAAATATTCAACCTCTAAGTACGTCAAAGATTCGTATCTCGACCATTATACAGACCCTAATAGCATTTCCCTCAAATTGGACGATTTCTATTTTTGGAAGGTTTCTTAATTTGGAAAGTTTCTATTTTTAGAAAGTTTCTTCATTCAGAAAGTGTTCATTTTGTAAGGTTTCCTAATTTAAAAGAAAATAATTATTCACAATCCTGTTTATTATCCTGACTACTATCTTACTATGTTTATTTATAGTTCATGCTTATCCAATATTATTTTATTATTATTATTATCATTATTATTATTATTATTTTACTTGTTTCGTTTAACTATTTAGAACTTAACCCACTTTGTCTACTTAACCTAATAAAGCTAGATAAGGATGTTTTAAATTTTCCTTTATGCATCTTAAACGTAATTAATTAAGTATAATGTTTACATGGCCAACCCTTCAATTCTAACCATTGCCTTAAATTGGGTCTTGAATTTTAATATTTACGATATACCATAAAAATGGACTAATTATATTTAAAATTCATTTACTAAACATTTACTAAATTTTTATACTATAGTTTGCCCAAGTTTAAATTGCCTCCCTTTTTACTTATTTATTTATTTATATATATATTATTTTTATTATTTTTATTTTTATTTTTCCTCGGGTGGGTCCCATGGTAAGGCCAACCATGGCTGACCATGGTCGCCAGAGGGTCTGGCGACCTAAACCTTCAGGCCAACCATGATTTTTACTCTATTGTCGCCTGCACTCTCATTCTTTTTTTTTTTCTTGTTTTGTCTTGGGTTGGCTTGGAATTCTTTCCTGTGCGGCGTTGCTTCTGCAACGCCTAGTCCAGATAGCGCAGCGGCAGCTGCCGCTGCTCTTCTCTTTCCCCCTTTTTTTTTTCTTCTCTAAACAGATTCAATCACCCTATAATCCCAAGATTAAAATCAACCCCCCTATTCCTATTAACCCAGATACGAAACTTATCAAAACATATATACTTATATCTATAAAGCGACAATACATGCTCGTAAATTCCTAGAACCATTAATACCACAACTAAAACTTGCAAGAGGGTTTTCTTGAGTGAACGGAGACTTACAGGTTTAGGTGCCTAGTCGTCGGATCGATTGACGGTGTCGCCTGCTTTTCTTTCTCTCCTCTCTGACGGCTCTTGCTCTAGGGAGACAGACGAAAGAAAGGGTTTATTTTTCTGTCTAGGTTTTTTTTAATAAAACCCTAAACCTGGTACTACTTACTAGTAGGTGGCTTGGGTAAGAGTTTTACCTTATTAGCCCCCTTATCCCAATCCTATAGTTATTTTATTTTATTTTTTCCTTTTTGCATAGCAACTTTATCTTTTTAATTAGTTGAGAAAATAAAATAATAAAAATTGGTGCCAACAGTCGTGGGTTTCACAATATGCGAGCTTATTTAATTTTGCTAGGGAGCAAAAAGCATTTTGAGCCAACATTGTTCATACTGTACTCAAATTCAATAATACATTTTCAGATAATCACCATTAGAGTTAAAAAATGATTAATTAGTTGTATGTGTTGAAGACTTGCCCATAATTAGCCTCAAAACATTTTTGGTCTTGTCGAAATGTTGTTGGAGAAAAGAAAATTTTTATTCTTTTTTTGGGGTTGTTAAAACCGTAAAATTGTGTAGTTTGTCCCTTTTAATATTTTTTATGAGCTTTGAACAAATCTGAGTTGAACTATGGCCGAAAGTAGTCCCTCATTCCTCTAGATTGTAGACAAGCTAATAGTAGTCCAACTTAGGCCGTTTTAAGTTTGAATTGATTTTTAAGAAGTCTAACAAGTAGTAATTGTTATCGAGTATGTTTAGCTAGGTTAATTTTTTAGTTTTAAATTAGCTATCCAACAAATCGAGTTTCCATTTAGTTTGAGCATTTTCACTGGAAAGTCACCCATTAAATCTCATTCAAATGCCCGTTGTAGTCCTTGTGTTTTCTTCTACTCTGATGGACATGAAATTTATCTAAGCTTTAAGGCTATGGCTAGTTAATTAAGTTTTAAAAATTCATATAGAAAGAAATAAACAAAGTTATTAATTAAGTTTTAAATTCATATAGTAATCTGCTGCCAAACTTTCCATTTCTTGAGCCATCCCTATACTCTGAGCTGCTCTTCCCCTCCCTGCACCAAAATAAACAAAGTTTCCATCTTGATTTATTTGTTAGTTTCGCCCATTTTCTTGAAGCATTCCTGGTCAACAATTTCATTCTACTTTTCTATTCCTCTATTCTTCATTCTTTCGAGAAAATTAGTGTATACTCAACTACTGACACTATTAACAATATTTGTGATGGGCTGTTTCACATATTTGAGTGCAATTAAACACCTATTTTTTTTCTGCCTTCTTTTTCATTCTTTTTCTGCCATTTTCTTTCTTCTTTGGATCATGCTAATAATAAAATTGATTGGTTTTTTCCCTTTCAAAAAATAGGTATGTATAGTCCTCCATTTCATGCACACCAAAGATCATCATCAAGTCCTGTTATGGACGTTGGAAATGAAGTTGTTGATCAAGAACTTGAGGTGGAGGAAAATGCTAATGAGATGAGCAAAGAAGAACTGGATTTAGATATCTTAGAGCAGCCGAATGAAGGAGTAGAAACAAGGGAAAAGGGTGATGATGAAGGAGCAAAACCATTTGAAAAATGTAAAGGAAAAAGAAGTCAACAATATGGGAGGATATGAAAATTGTAAAGCAGATCGATGGAACAATGAAAGTGCAGTGCAATCACTGCAAAGAGCTGTTTGCTAAAAGTGCATCTGGAGCCACTTCTCAACACAAGCATCACCTAAAAAATTATTTACAAAAGAAGTTGGCTCTTGGGGATGAAAATCGAAAAAGGCAGCAAGTCTTATCTTTCACCGAAGGACCCTCGTATGGTATAACTTCTATAACTAATTTTTCCTATGATCATGCCAAGGTCCGAAAGTTAGTAGCTCATATGGTTCTTGTACATGAATATCCTTTCTCTATGTTGGACCATGTTGTTTTTAACAAATTTATGAAAGCTGTATCTCCATTTTATAAAAAGATTAACCAGCAAACAGTAAAGGAACATTGTGTGACTGCTTACATGCTTGAAAAGAGAAGGCTGAGAAATATATTAAAAGGTGGCAACAGGATTAGTATAACTACAGATTTGTGGAAATTGGTCAAAAAATTCAATACATGGTTGTGACAAGGCATTTTGTTGATAGTGATTAGTATTGCAAAAACGGGTCCTAAATTTTTGTAATGTCCCACCACCTCACACAGGAGTAATTATTGCTGTTACTTTAAGTAAGTGGTTCATTGAGTGGGGGATTGAGAATAAGGTTTCTACTATAACTGTAGACAATGTTTCTTATAATGATGTATGCATTAAGAGACTTAACAAGGATTTTTCTCTTAGAAAAATGTTAAGCGTTGAAGGAAAATTTTTTCATGTTAGGTGCTGTGGACATACACTTAATTTGCTTGTTCAAGATGGGCTGAATCAAATTGTTGATGTGATTGATGTTGTTTCGAGAGGGGATCAAGTATTTGAAAAATTCAGAATCTTGCCTCAATGACTTTGCCAAAAAAAAAAAAAACAGCTTCAATTGCCTTCTAAAAAGCTCATTTTGGACTACCCAATTAGGTGGAACAACATCTATTTGATGTTTGTGTTGGCTTTAGAGTTTAGGGATGTATTTCCAAGATATAGGGACATTGATTCTGGGTTTCACTATGTCCCAAGTGAGTATGAGTGGATGAAAATTGAAGAAGTATGTAAATTTCTGGGTATTTTTTATGAGATCACCAATATCATTTTTGGATCCGATTACCCAACTGCTAACCTTTTTCTTGTAGAGTTGTATAGGATTAAGGAGTTGTAAATGAAAAAGCTCTCGATTTTTCTGATCATATTAGATCTATGGCTAAAAGTATGGCACAAAAATTTGACAAGTATTGAGGGGAAAAGAATGTTTTGATATCTTTGGGTGCTATTCTTGATCCGAGATATAAAATGGTTCTTGTTAATCATACCTTTTTTAGTTATTTATGGCGAGGATGCAACCCCCAGGTATATTGATGAGATTATACACATTTTTTATAAAATCTAGAATGAATATGTGGATGCTCATATCTCATCTCACAATGAGGAACCACAAAGGGAAGCTGGAAAATGAGAACATGCAGAAATTACAAGTAAATCTACCCAAGGGCTATTAAAAAGTTTGGACTTAGTGTTCTAACTAGGAAAGAAAAATTTCAGATGATTATTAGTGAAATTGCCAAGGTTTCCCCTGAAAAATTAGATTTAGATGTCTATTTGGAATAAGGTAGGTATGTTTGTGATGCAAATACAAATCTTGATGTCTTGGGCTGGTGGAAAAGGGAAAGGTGGAGATTTCCTATATTGTCAAGGATGGCAAGTGATGTACTCGCTATTCTAGTTACAATCGTGGCCTCCGAATCTAGTTTTAGTGCTAGTGGTAGAATAATCGATGTTCAGTGTGTTTCTATGTCGGTTGAAACGGTGCAAATGTTACTTTGTGGCAATGATTGGATCTACAATTTTCAGGGGTTGAAAAATAAGCCTCGTGTAAGTAAAATATATCTTCTAATACTAGTTTATTTTAACACCTTATTTTACCTCGTTAAGAGTCGTAACTTTCTTATTTTCATTTTGTAGGAACCACTCGATGCTCCCGAATCATTTACAATTGAAGAAATTGATCTTCTATGTGATGCCCCCACCTCTCCCTAGGGCGAATCCAAGGGTTTGGCGGACTGCCTGCCCAGCTCCCACCAAAACTCGCTCACTAACATTCTTGAAATAGTCTTTCACGTCTCTAGCTTAACATAAAAGTTCCATTCAACCAATAATTCACACTTAATTACAATCCAAAAGTGAAACAAAAGATTACATTACCAAATATCCCCAAATACATTCCATCTACAAAATACAGGTACATAAAGATTATACATACTAGTTCACGCGTACTTGCTCCGACCTCCACTCCTGTAAGGAAAACAAACTAATGAAATGAGTTCAAAGCCCAGTGAAATTCTCAAACAAGCAGTCAGATAGATAAAATATAGAAGTATTATATTTAACAATTTGTACACTTTGCATAGTAATAAACAGTCATTAAAAAAACAAACATTCAATCATCGGAAGAATACGTGCCCACAGGGAGCCATTCATTCAGTCATTCAGTCGCCGACCATTTCCCTTATTCTTCCGACATGTGAAAATATTTAAAAGTGAAAACTCCTTCAGTGTTCATTTATTCATTTCAATCATTGGATTGCATTCACTAGTCAGTACTCCATCAGATTTTGTGGTTGTGACGCCCAACTTCTCCCTAAGGCGAACCAAAGGGTATCCGCGGGACGCCTGCCTAACTCTTGCCAGGACTCAAGCCAAATCATTCAAGCTTATTATCGAACTACACAACAAAAGTAAGTAACTTAAGTACAGTAAATATGGAAGCGTTCAAGCTTAACAATGGTCATCCATTATCCAACCCGCACGTCGGGTATTCAAAATACATCATGAATCCCAAATATACATTACGCCCCAAAAGTTACATTTCAATTCCAAAAGTACAATCCAAAACCAAGGGCATAACCAAAATATAATAGAAACCCTAAAACAAAAGTACATCAGGAGGGTTTCTCCACACTTCCCCGAGATTCAATCCTGTTAAGGAAAACAAATCTATAGGGTGAGCAAAACGCTCGTGAGGCCAAAAACACACATGCAAGCACGTAGTTCAAATAACAATCTCAATTACGAGCTAAACAATAATATATTTCAATAATTGACAATTCACCAAAGGAAATTTATCAGAAACAATTCAAGGATATAGTAGCTCTCAGGAGTTAAGTTCCACTCGCTTTGCCGATGTCACTCGTATACCTTCCCCTGATGACACTCCGTCAACTGGGTCGGTATTTCCAATCCGTAGATCACCACTTACTTCTTTCCGTCCACCCAACACCCACTCGGGCCCGCAAGACATGTATGAGGCAATACTCCACGAGTATGCCAAGCAAGACCTCTCAACAGGTCGAGCTTATTTGTCTCATGGCATGCCTAGGTTCCCGACCAAGCCCATGCTGGCTCGAGTCCCAGGTCAGCCTATGAGTTTGGGCGTCCCCCATTTACAATTGCGTGTCGAGGAGATTCACTCCAGCGACGTACGCAACCATTGCATTCAATGTCATTCAATATCATTCAATATTATTTATTCAAATGAGAACGAGTGAGATAAAGTACACACTCATCTCCATTCCTAAAATCAGTAATCATTCATAACAGTTAAGCACGTATTAAGTACTCATACACTTGACACTCACCAAATATTAAGTACAAGTAGGGTCAAGGAAAGTTCAAGCGTCCACCGTGGGATCCTCTTGAAGGTCCTCGTGTGCGCCTGAGCAAATAATAGTGAATTATTATTCACCCAACCCAATTATCGAGAAATAATTCGTGCACTATTATAATCTAGGGAATTTTGTGAAAAGGAACCTTAATTACTTGTAAATCGAGGTTCGAGTGGCGTTTCATAAAGTACAGGAGCATTTGGGTTTTTATCTTGGAAATCGAGGTTAAAACGTTTGCATAATGTCGAAAGAATAAAGAGTTCTTGGAAAACTCTATTTCCTTGAAAGTTGGAAAATTTCAGTTTTGATATGGATCTTTGAAAAATCGTATCTCACTCGATACAAGTCTAAAATCGGAAACTTTATACCGTTGGAAACCTCTTGGAAAGTACTAAAAGTTATTAGAAGACACTTTTCCACGAATCTAAGTGAAAAGTACTCAAAAATGAGCTTGAAATCACTGTTCCAGAATGTTCAGGATTGAGCTGGGGTTGGTTTTTCGCTAACTTTGGAAATTCGGCAGAATTCACTCGTTGCAAACCAGCCCTTGAAATTTATAACTCAATTAGAGGTGCAAGTAAGGTTTAGGACAGAACAAGCGGATCGAGAATCGGAGTTTCGAGCACCAAGATATGGTAGCTCAAAGTTGGGGAAAATTCAAGACTGTTGAACAATTTCCAGATTTGAGTTTCCGACTTTGGACCTTTAGTTAAGTGTCGAAACGGACTTGGATTGGTACCAAATTTTGCAGTATAGTACTCCTATATGAAGGGTATCTCTCTATCAAATTTTGTGGAAAAATACCTTCGGGAAGGTGGTTAATCAATCAACCAAAGTTTTGAAATTACTAAGGCAAAACTGCCTTTAGCTCCATTTCTCTCCGTTTCCAAACATTCGGCTAAGGAAAACCTCCAAACATGGTTCATTTGTGCAAGAAAAGTCTAAGGAACATACATGGTACATTTGGTAGGTGTTTAGCACCAAGAAATTCATTTAGTAAGACCACAACAAGTCTCACATCAAATCTGTCCAAATCCAAGGGTTTTCAAGAACAGGGCAGTCACCGTATTTTGATCATGACTCACTCAATTTAACTCGGAATTGAGCATGGTTGATAGTGTTGGAAAATAGATTCATAGGGCTATAATTTCTCAGAAGAAATCATTTTAAAATTCAGTACACAACTAGCTCGAAATCGAGTTTCAAATCACAGCTTCTGTATTTCATTCCAGCAGAACAGAGAAACAGAACAGCTGAGTTCAAAAGAGTGGTGAGTCTCACACACATGGAACCAGAATGTGCATTTTATACCGTTGGAAAGGTGTGGATGTCTAGTTTCAAATTCCAGTGACGGCACTTGATTTCGACGTCGGAGGACAGAGTTACGTCCGAAACACTATAGCTGGACAGAGCTACACGGAAACAGTTTTCCAGCTTGACTAGTTTCACAAAGAAATTCATTTGCCCAACCAAACCTCAATATTTTCCAATGAAAATTTTTACACAACTAATACAACATATAAAAATCATATTCAAGCCATTAGATCATCAAAAATTGGCCTTAAAATAACCGAACAAGGCAGGGGCAAAATCGGAAATTTCTATCCCATGAGTTCCTTGAAGTTTCTACTAATTATACGCCATTAATCCACCATTTCAAACACTAAACCAACATTATAAATATCATCAACCACAAAATTAGCAACAACCCAAGGGTGGGAGTTCATAGAGCCCACCCATTTCATTTTTTTTTTACACCAAAACAAGCTACCCACAAGAATATTTAAACTCATAAGTGTAATTTAACTTCCAAAGGACAAGAATTTTAGAGTGGATCATTACCTACTTTGGTTGATGAACAAGTCAGAAATTTCGGCCCCTCCTTGCTCCTAAGTGAACCATGAAAAGCTCCCCCTTTTTAGCTAGATAAGATTTCCAAGTCTTAAGCTAAGTAGTGTTAAAATTTGAGAGGATTTGGTAGTGATTTGAGCAAGATTTTAGAGTGAAAAGTTGAAGAACTTTGGTTGTTTCTTTGCAGCTTGCTGGCCGGCCAAGAGAGCTAGGAAAATGAGATGTTTAGTCTGACTTTTTGGCTTACAAAGGAAGCTTAAGGACTAAGAGTTTAGGTGCGCAAAAGTCAACCGCAAATAGTGCGCGTACGCGCGCGTTTTGGGCTCGATTCCTCTTAAGTTTGTTGCACTAGTGCACTAAACCTTTAATGCACTTATATTCATATAAATATTATTCACTCCTAGTTATCTCAAATTAAGGGTCTAAAGTCCCTCAATTAATCGCGCGCGTGAAAACGCGTATTTCCAATTTAGGCGCGATAGAGTGAAACCTTCGAGAAATTCTTGTAACGATCGTACCACTAACTATCACTTGAGTACTTAAACCTAGAATTACCTATTTTAGGACCATTGTACATGTCTCCAAGTTTTGAACTTATTGTACTCCCAAATGGCTAAAGTTTTCAGACACGTTTTCACTATTTTCATTAATCGAGCTTCCAAAAAATTAATTTTTGAAACGAGTCACTTTAAAAATATAATGAAGTCATAACTCCATGTATTTGAGTCTAATAAGGCTAGAAAATAATAATCGAAACAAATATTTGAATAAATATTTAAATGAGCAAAGATAGGAGTCGAAATTAATACTTTTACGAGTCCTCACATCCTCTCCCCCTTAAGAAAATTTCGTCCTCGAAATTTACCTTGATTGGCGAACAGGTCTGGATACTTTTCTCGAATTGCTTCTTCGACCTCCCAAGTTGCTTCCTCCAACCCATGGTTCTTCCAAAGGACTTTTACTAATGGTATCTGTTTATTCCTCAATTCTGTGAGAACCTCGAAATATACATGAATATCAATGCATACTTCATTTGCAATTTTTAATTCTTTAATAAATTCTAGCATTACTTTCACTTGTTTTAAATAAGGGCGTAAAAACAATCTTTATGTGAAAGATAATATAATTGTGCTAAAATATTAAATTACTTGGTTTTGTTATGCTAAATTAATATTTCTTTAGTTAGATTAATTTTATTGCCTTAAAATAAATTCTTTGAATTCCGATAGTTAGTTTTAATTGCTAATAAGGTTAAGTGCTAATAGGAACCTTAGTACTAGGACGAAGTCGATAAATTTTATATACAAGCGATACAAGTATACTAAGTATACTTAGGACGTAAAAATTTCGATAAGTAAACTTTTGCAAGATTAGTATATCATTAGGCATCCAAACTGTATTTGGGATAAATTGTGGAATTAGGTTAGAATTGAGGATTTAAGTGGGAATTTGGAAGAAATGTGAAAGGACTAAAATACCCTCCACTATCTCAAAATTTCCATGCAACCCCAAACACTTCTCCTCGGCCGAAATGCAATCTTTCACCTCTCAAACACTCCACCTCCCTCAACCACGAATCACCATTTCCTCTCTACCATCATGGCTATAAAATCACCAACATTTCCCTTCGACCGAATGCAATCTTCTCCTCTTAAACACTCCACCTCTCTCAACTGCGAACCATTCCCTCTCCACTATCATACTTCCAACCACAACAACATCCCTCACCTCGTGATCATCGACAGAGAGAGAGAGAGAGAGAGTGAGCTGCAATCGGCAAGCCAAGAGGACCCGAGAGGAAGATCGCGAGCTGGAATTCTGAACTGACCGAGAGAGTAAGCTACCTATCTCTGTTTCTGTCCGTGAGCTAGAGGGAAGAAAGAGAGAGACCGTGCGTGAGTTTCATTCTGCACTTTCAACCTCAACCAGCTGCCATCATCTTCCAACCGCAACTCCACAGCTGCAACCATCGCGTGCGTGAGTTGGCCGAGAGGAGAGAGACTTCAGCTTTTCTTGTCGCGTGAACTGACCTTCTAGCTGAGGTAAATTCGAGACTTAGATTAGCTGATTACTGGTAGAAGAATCTGTTTAAGAGCTTGCATGTTGAGTTTGTGCGTTCGGATGATGAAATTGAAGCATGAGAAAAATCTGGTTTGATGGACATGGTTTTGCCGAGAGCTTGATTAGGAAATGCAACCTTTAATTCGCTTACTTGTGATAATCTGAGCTTATAACTATGATTAGCTAGTTAATAACAAGGCGTTTAAGCTTTGCATGCAGCTCATTAGCTCGGTTAAGCAAGAAAAAGAAAATGAAACAAGAATTCTGTCGCATGCAAACTTAGTCGAGAATAGGCGGTCAAATTTCTGGAATTTATGGATGATGGTAGTTGTTGACCGAACCTGGTTCTGAACTAGATATGTTAATTGGCTAATTAGGTATTTGCATGTCGGAATCGAGTGCCTAATACCATATTTTAGCCGAAGAAAAATTGGATTTAAGACTAATGAGCTGTTGGAAAATTTGTTAGTAGCCGAGAGGTTGAGCTGGAAATTTTGCAGTTTGTTTCTGGAAATTTTCTTGGAGTATAATGGATGGAAATGCCTGAAAAATGTTGTTTTAAGTCTTGTATGACATTCAGTAGTAAACCATTTGAACTGTTGGCAAATTTGGCCAAAATTGTTGACACATAGCTGCTAGAAATGTTTCAATTTATCCGAGGAAGGGAGAAAGAATTTTTCCAGTTTTCTTTAGGAATTTTGGGATTCCAAATTGTTGCATTTAACGTTTGACAAGCTGTAAAATATTCCACACTTGTTGATTTCACTCTAGAACATTTTAAGAGGGTCATGCATGTGAAAGTTGGGGTGACAATTTAATTTTTATGGCTAAAATGTTGAGATGGAAATTCTTGGCTATTTGAGTGAATTGCACAAGCGTTAAATTTTGATGGAATTAACTGCTGGAATTACATGTTATTAGTTTTACTTGGTGGATAAAACCCTTGCGGTTTAGTCGATGGAATCGCCTGGAGGCCTTGAATTTATTTGTTTAATTGTGATCTGATATGAGCCTGTTGGATACCAAGAGCTAATGATTGACGAAGCCTTGGTCATTTGTTTAATTTTAATCAGATATGAATCTGTTGAAACCCAGGGCTAATGATTGACGAAGCCCTAGTAAAATTGCTGGTTGAAATGTGATTTTACTATATTAGCAAATCTGAGATATAATGTGCTTGTGAATCGGAATCGTGAAGTTCATTTTGGCCCTGTGAACCTGAGCAATTTTTAATCAAGCTATTTAAATATATTTTACACCAGTATGGAACGATAAAATTTAGTATTATACGATAACGTTAGAAATTCGGGATTTTGAAATACATTGTCAACTAGTTTTTTTTTTTCCTGGCTTAAATTAGCTTTACCATTTTTAGAAAATGATTTCACTAGTTTTAAAACCCTAGGTTTTATTCTATTTCCTTTTCTTTCTTTAAAAATTGTCCTGGCTAGCTATTCTAGAGGAAAACTTGTTCGGCAAGCAAACTTATTCAAGTAAAGTAGCTCTAGTTACATCTTTAGAAAGAAAAATAATTTAAGGAAACTATACGGAATATTTTGCTACTTTTACTAGTTTTAATCTTAAGTGGATTGTCGAATTATTTCGAGAAAATAAACTATTTATATACTAGAGAATCTTTTATATTTATAAACCTAGAACTTGAATAGAAAACTTATAGTTCTTAAAACTTGGTTTTCTAGGATTTAGCGAGGACGCGGATTTTGATTCCCAGCTTGACTTGTGACTTCACTCTTGGTGAGTGTCCCTACTTGTTCTATGCTTACTTGATTAAAGCGCTTTCTTGACTTGATATGTGATATCTGGAAAAAAAAATGGTTTCTGATCCATCGAAGTGAGCAGTGTGTACTTTATCATACTAGCCGTTCGAGTGGTGACTTGCTTGAAATATTTTCATGAATACTTGCTTGCACTTATTAATCACTAGGCAGGGGAGTGTACTACACCTTAAGGGTGGAAAGGACTCTTACCCTGACCTGGTAATCTCTTGTTGGACGTAACGTCGATGGATGAATTCCTCGACTAGTCCCTAATCTCTTGTTGGACGTAACGTCGTTGGATGAATTCCTCGACCAGTCCCTAAGGTATACTCGAGTATTACCACTTTCGTGCTTGGCGTGCGGGCCCGGTACAGGGGTATGATTGGTGGTCGGAGTTAAGAAAAATAAAAGATCTACACGGACCTTAGGTAGTGAAAGTTGACGGAGGGTCGACTACGGAAAATTTTGATCAAGCTCGTGGAGAAATGGCTCCTGAGAGCCCCTGTATCCTATCTTGTGCTGTTAAACGCTTCCCTAATTGTTTACTTTAATTGAAGTTACTACTCGCTATTTGTTTTATGTGTTTGCATGTTTTGGGGCACCACTGAGTTTTAGCTCACCCCACGTTATTTGTTTTTTTGACAGGTTCTGGCATGTGAGAAAGATCTGAAATCTACTTTACTTGTTATGAATGTAATTCGAATTAAACAGTGTAGTTTTGTTTTGGGTTGCCACTTGAAGCTGGAAAAGTGCAAACCCTGGTTTTGTTATTTGGCTTGTATGAATTTGTTAAATGGAATTGTTTGTCTTTATTTCCGTGGTTTGTAACGCGTAAGGTATTTAAGAATCGACGAGTCGTTATCTTAAAAATGAGGTTATCTCTGAAGTTAATGTGGTCTTGGTTATTGGTCTATTTTGGAGGATCAATACTGTAATAGTTTAGGCTATACTTCGGAGGGATTTGGGCTAGATTTCTTGCGTGAGTCTTGGCGAGAGTTAGGCAGACGGCCCGCCAACCCTCTGGTTCGCCTTAGGGGGAAGTGGGGTCGCCACAAATTCCTTCACCTTCCTATCCAGAAGCTTAATCGATTTTTCCTCATAGGTCAAAGTCTCATCAATCTCAACATTTTCCGGTTGTAAGACGTGAGAAGGGTCCGGATGATACTTCTTAAGTATAGATACATGAAACACATTATGGATTCGAGATAAACTCGGCGGTAATTCCAACTTATAGGCTACACTCCCCACACGTTGGATAATTTTGTAAGGCCCTACAAACCTTGGCTGTAACTTTTTTCCTTTTCCAGACATCAAACTTGCTTTCAAAGGTGTAATCTTGAGAAATACCAAATCTCCAACAGTAAACTCCAAATCTTTTCATCGATTATCGGCATAACTCTTTTGGCGGCTCTGGGCGGTCTGAATTCTTTGGCGTACCAACCTTACTTTCTCACTAGCTTCTTCAATCCAAGATACTGTGGTCGGGTCTAAAATTTTTCGTTCACCTATTTCGTCCCAACAAATTGGAGACCTACATTTTCGACCATAAAGTGCCTCATACGGGGCCATCTGAATAGAAGAGTGGAAACTATTGTTGTAGGCAAATTCCACTAAAGTCAAAAACTTACCCCAATTCTCTCCAAAGTCCAGAACACAAGTCCGTAATATGTCCTCAAGAGTTTGAATTGTCCTCTCCGACTGTCCATCAGTTTGGGGATGATAAGTGGTACTAAAGTTCAATTTAGTCCCTAACACTTCTTGCCTCTTTTGCCAGAACCTCGAAACAAATCTTGGATCTCTATCCGACACAATACTGACAGGTATTCCATGCAACCTAATGATCTCATCCAAATACAACCTGGCCAACTTCTCTAATGGGTATTTCATATTAATCGGCAGAAAATGAGCCGATTTGGTCAATCTATCTACTATTACCCAAATCGCATCATGGTCTCTCTGTGTCCTTGGTAATCCCGATACAAAATCCATGGTGATATTCTCCCATTTCCACTCAGGTATTTCTAGAGGTTGCAAAAGTCCCGATGGTTTCTGGTGTTCGACTTTGACCTGTTGACAAATTAAGCATGTTTGGACAAATTTAGCAATCTCCTTCTTCATGTTCTCCCACCAATAAAGACTCTTCAAGTTCTGGTACATTTTATTCCCTCCTGGATGTACCGTAAACTTTGATCGGTGTGCCTCTTCTAAAATTTCCTTTTTAAGCCTTTCATCCTTTGGCACAACTACCTGATTTCGAAATCTCAATACACCATTCGGTCCCAAGTTAAAATTCGATTTATCCCCCTTTTTAACCTTTTCCGACCATTTCTGTACTTCAGTGTCCTTTTCTTGAGATTCCTTGATACGTTCCATCAAAGTGGAATTCAATACAATATTCCCCAAAATTACTTTTCCCGGTTCCAATCGAGGATTCCAATAACTAATTTCTTCCAACAATTGGAATTCCTTAATCATCAATCCAGCCATCTGTACTTGACGACTCAAACCGTCAGCCACTACATTAGCTTTCCCTGGATGGTACTTAATCGTGCAGTCATAGTCTTCCAAAAATTCCATCCATCTACGTTGCCTCAAATTCAGTTCCTTTTGAGAAAATATGTACTTAAGGCTTTTGTGGTCTGTAAAAACCTCAAATGTCACTCCGTACAGATAATGCCTCCATTTCTTCAAAGTAAAGACCACAGCCGCTAACTCCAAATCATGAGTCGGGTAATTCCCTTCATGCGGTTTCAATTTCCTAGAGGCATATGCTATCACCTTATCATTTTACATTAAAACACACCCCAGTCCTTCCTTAGAAGCATCTGTATAAATCACAAAACTATCATTTCCGTTTGGCAAAACTAACACAGGCGATCTTGTCAACCGTCTTTTCAACTCCTGAAAACTTTCTTCACACTTAGGACTCCATAGAAACTTCCCATTCTTCTTGGTCAATTCAGTCATGGGCCCAGCAATTCTAGAGAAATCTTTGATAAATCTCCGGTAGTACCCTGCTAATCCAATAAAGCTTCGAATCTCGGTAGGGTTTTCCGGTCGTTTCCATTTCGAAACAGCCTCCACTTTAACTGGATCCACTTTAATCCCATCCTTAGAAATTATGTGTCCCAAGAAAGTCACTTTTTTTAACAAAAACTCACACTTGCTAAATTTAGCATATAGTTGATGTTCCCTTAAAGTTTGTAAAACAATCCTCAAATGCTTCTCATGATCCTCCGAATTCTTAGAATACGCCAATATGTCGTCAATGAATACTACTACAAATTGATCCAGATAAGGTTTAAACACCCTATGCATTAAATCCATGAAAGTAGCAGGTGCATTCGTTAACCCAAACAGCATCACGGCAAATTCAAAATGTCCATATCTCGAGTTAAAAGCAGTCTTGGGTATGTCCTTCTCCAAAATCCTTAACTGATAATAACCCTGTCTCAAATCCAATTTCGAGAATACTACAGCCCCTTGCAATTGCTCAAATAATTCATCAATGTGGGGCAGATGTTACTTATTCTTAATTGTAACATCATTCAAGTCTCGGTAGTCAATACACAGTCTCAGACTCCCGTCTTTCTTCTTAACAAACAAAACTGGGGCTCCCCACGGCGAATCACTTTCCCGTATAAAATCCCGTTCCAGCAAGTCTTGTAGTTGCAATTTCAACTCCTTTAATTCGGCTGGGGCCATTCGGTATGGCGTCCTAGAAATAGGTGTCACTTCCTGAGTCAAATCAATCTTAAAAGCTATTTCCCGTTATGGAGGTAAAGACTCTAACTTTTCGGGAAAAACATCTGGAAAGTCCTTCACTACAAGCATGTCCTCCAAATTCACCTTATCACTACGGGTGTTAATAAGAAAAGCCAAATACCCTTGAGCTCCTTTACTTAATAATTTTCTAGCCCAAATTCCTGAAATTAGTGCAGACGAAACTAATTTACCCCTTACATCCAGTTTCAGGGTTGCTTCTCCTGGAATACGCAACTCTACAATCTTCGTCCTACAGTTTAACTGAGTATTATAACGGGCTAACCAATCCATCCCCAAGATTACATCGTATCCCTTAATCGTCAAACCTATCAAATCGGCCCATAATTTTCGTTCCCCTACATAGATTTCACAATTCCTATACTCCAGATTAGCAATTAAACTTTTGTCTCCAGTGGGTGTTTTAACCTCCAAGTCATAGGGTAACTTAATTGACTTCAAGTCTATTCCATTCATGAAGTTAGGGTTTACAAAGGAATGAGTTGCACCCGGATCAATTAAAACCCTAGCTAGTCGATGAAAGATTGGAATTGTACCTTCCACCACCTCAGTTACCTCAGGAACCTGTTGATGGTCCAGTGCATAAACCCTAGCCGGTACTTTCGGTCGGCTTCCTCCGGCACTGGTCTGCTTAGAAGTTGACTTTTCTGGCCTTTGAGCATTTCCTCCTGTCTTTGGTGATTTTGGACAATTGGCGACTTGATGCTCAGCACTACCACAAAACAAACATTTACCCAATTTCCTCCAGCAATCGTTCTTAGAGTGGTTGAATTTACCACAATACCCACAAGTGACTTGAGGAGTCACAGCCGATTCTTCCCTAACTTGAGTTGTCCACTACGGCCCCCTCTAGTTAGAGCTCCCCTAGAAGCTCTAGTAATCCTTGCTCTTCCATTTCCTCTTCCCGCTTTGGAAGGTTGTACATTCTTACTAGTCTGTCCAGAAATTCGGCTAGAAAAGTTCCGTTCTCTGTTGTGGAAGTCTCTCACTTGAGATCTTGCACTCTCAACCCTCTGTGCTTTCTCTAAAGGCTCCGTAAATATAGAGATTTCGGCCGCCGCTAAGCCCTCCTGAATTTCCACATTAAGTCTCTGAACAAACCGTCTAATCCTCTTTCGTTCATAGACCACTAGCTCAGGGGCATACTTGGAAAGCTTAGTGAATTTCCCCTCGTATTCTGTCACGGTAAGGGTTCCTTGTTTCAACTTAATAAATTCATCCTCCCTCTTCTCTTGGATTAAGGGCGGAAGAAACTTTTCATTAAATTCCCTTGTGAAATTCTCCCAAGTCCAAGGGGTTTGAGTCCTCTACCATTTTCCTTTTATTAGATCCCACCAAGCACGGGCTACTCCCTCAAATTGGAAAGCAGCGAAGTTCACTTGCCTATCCTCAGTGTAATCTAAAGCAGCGAATATGTTGGTCATCCTTTCTAACCAATTATCCGTTACCTCAGGATCAGGTTCACCAAGGAACTTAGGCGGGTTAAATTTTAAGAATCTCTCTAAGGCTCTATCCTCTCCTCTTTCTTGACCCCCAAGTTGGTTGAACGGTCCAGGTCCTTATCTATCAGCTAAGCGCTCTAGGATATCAGTCATCCTGTTAATGGCAGTAGCCACTTGATTACCCTCAATATTTTCCTGGCCCTGGGTCGGTCCAGTTGCCGATCCCTGGTCATTCCCCAGAGGTTGGGTCGATCTAGTCCCTCGCCCACGGCCTCAACCACGGCCTCGACCCCTTCTTAGCCCTTCCATAACCTAGGCGTGCTCTAGTGCAAGAAATAAATAAATTATGCGATGCAAAGTAGAGAATAGGAACCAATCAAGAAAACATTGGAATTAACAATAATTTACATTCATTGGCATATCAAATTCATACAATTAGCAAGTCATGGGGTAGTCACAAAAATATAGCACACAGGTGCCACAGAAGTATTTTTAGTCACAGAAGACTAAAGTAAGAGCAAGTACTTCAAAAATAAGCCACACAGTCATGCAAAATACAATGGCCTCAGCACTTAGCATCACCCCAACTAATTCTAGCTATACTGGTCAAAAGAGTCAAAAGAGTGGTTAAACTGTCTAGACCTAGTCCACAGTAGGACTATCAGGAGGAACCTCCTCCTCAGGATCCTCCTCCGGATTCTCTTCCTTAGAGTCCTGAGCTACACCCATCGCCTCATCCACTAATCTAGTGGCATCAGCTACGATATCGGAAGCCCGACTACGGACCTCCTCTCTCAACCTAGTAAGTTGAGCCCTAGTGCTCCGGAGCTCCTCATTAACCACAACAGATGTGGCCACCTCGCCCTCAATCACCTCCTCGAGCTCGGCGACCCTCTCGCCCTGAGCGCCAACCATCTGTCGAGGCTCGTCCACCTCAGCCTGTAAGTCCAAGTTGGCATTCACCAATTGACGACGCTCGTCGTCCAAAGCCAGTACAACGTGGTTTGGGTAAGCAAAGGTAACCCTACACGCACATCGGGGATATCTGTTAGATGGGGAATAGCGTACTCGAATTCCCCCAACTAGAGCCTGGTAGTAGATAGGCCTAGGAGGCACTATATGGCCATTCGTATGGCCATTCCCGTCAGCTGCTGGAACTCCATTTCCGTTTTTCATCCCTGCAAAATAATAGCACTTTTCGGGTTAGAAATTTAAATCACTATCTAGTTCGGATATCGTTTATGCATGCCTAACCCAATCACTAGTATACCCCAAATACCTCTTAAGGTATAACTTAATTATCCGATTTCAGATCTTAAGGGTAGAGTATCTAATATGTCTCCCATATAGATCTCTAACCTAGCGCTAACCTAGCGCTCTGATACCAACTGTGACGCCCCACTTCTCCCTAAGGCGAACCAAAGGGTATCCGCGGGACGCCTGCCTAACTCTCGCCAGGACTCAAGCCAAATCATTCAAGCTTATTATCGAACTACACAACAAAAGTAAGTAACTTAAATACAGTAAATGCGGAAGCGTTCAAACTTATCAATAGTCATCCATTAACCAACTCGCACATCAGGTATTCAAAATACATCATGAATCTCAGATATACATTACGCCCCAAGAGTTACATTTCAATTCCAAAAGTACAATCCAAAACCAAGGGCATAGCCAAAATATAATAGAAACCCTAAAACAAAAGTACATCAGGAGGGTTTCTCCACACTTCCCCGAGATTCAATCCTGTTAAGGAAAACAAATATATAGGGTGAGCAAAACGCTCGTGAGGCCAAGAACACACATGCAAGCAGGTAGTTCAAATAACAATCTCAATTACGAGCTAAACAATAATATATTTCAATAATTGACAATTCACCAAAGGAAATTTATCAGAAACAATTCAAGGATATAGTAACTCTCAGGAGCTAAGTTCCACTCGCTTTGCCGATGTCACTCGTATACCTTCCCCCAATGACACTCCGTCAACTGGGTCGGTATTTCCACTCCATAGATCACCACTTACTTCTTTCCGTCCACCCAACACCCACTCGGGCCCGCAAGACATGTATGAGGCAATACTCCACGAGTATGCCAAGCAAGACCTCTCAATAGGTCGAGCTTATTTGTCTCATGGCACGCCTAGGTTCCCGACCAAGCCCATGCCGGCTCGAGTCCCAGGTCAGCCTATGAGTTTGGGCGTCCCCCATTTACAATTGTGTGTCGAGGAGATTCACTCCAACGACGTACGCAACCATTGCATTCAATCTCATTCAATATCATTCAATATCATTTATTCAAATGAGAACGAGTGAGATAAAGTACATACTCGTCTCCATTCCTAAAATCAGTAATCATTCATAACAGTTAAGCACGTATTAAGTACTCATGCACTTGACACTCACCAAGTATTAAGTGCAAGTAGGGTCAAGGAAAGTTCAAACGTCCACCGTGGGATCCTCTTGAAGGTCCTCGTGTGCGCTTGAGCAAATAATAGTGAATTATTATTCACCCAACCCAATTATCGAGAAAAAATTCGTGCACTATTATAATCTAGGGAATTTTGTGAAAAGGAATCTTAATTACTTGTAAATCGAGGTTCGAGTGGCGTTTCATAAAGTACAGGAGCATTTGGGTTTTTATCTTGGAAATCGAGGTTAAAACGTTTGCATAATGTCGAAAGAATAAAGAGTTCTTGGAAAACTCTATTTGCTTGAAAGTTGGAAAATTTCAGTTTTGATATGGATCTTTGAAAAATCGTATCTCACTCGATACAAGTCCAAAATTGAAAAGCTTTATACCCTTGGAATTCTCTTGGAAAGTACTAAAAGTTCTTAGAAGACACTTTTCCACGAATCTAAGTGAAAAGTACTCAAACATGAGCTTGAAATCACTGTTCCAGAATGTTCAGGATTGAGCTGGGGTTGGTTTTTCGCTAACTTTGAAAATTCGGCAGAATTCACTCGTTGCAAATCAGCCCTTGAAATTTATAACTCAATTAGAGGTGCAAGTAAGGTTTAGGACAGAACAAGCGGATCGAGAATCGGAGTTTCGAGCACCAAGATATGGTAGCTCAAAGTTGGGGAAAATTCAAGACTGTTGAACAATTTCCAGATTTGGGTTTCCGACTTTGGACCTTTAGTTAAGTGTCGAAAAGGACTTGGATTGGTGCCAAATTTTGCAGTATAGTACTCCTATATTAAGGGTATCTCTCTATCAAATTTCGTGGAAAAATACCTTCGGGGAAGGTGGTTAATCAATCAACCAAAGTTTTGAAAATTACTAAGGCAAAACTGCCTTTAACTTCATTCTCTCTCCGTTTCCAAACATTCGGCTAAGGAAAGCCTCCAAACATGGTTCATTTGTGCAAGAAAAGTCTAAGGAACATACATGGTATACATTTGGTAGGTATTTTAGCACCAAAGAAATTCATTTAGTAAGACCAACAACAAGTCTCACATCAAATCTGTCCAAATCCAATGGTTTTTCAAGAACAGGGCCAGTCACCGTATTTTGATCATCACTCACTGACTCAATTTAACTCAGAATTGAGCTATGGTTGATAGTGTTGGAAAATAAATTCATAGGGCTATAATTTCCTTAGAAGAAATCATTTTAAAAATTCAGTACACAACTAGCTCGAAATTGGAGTTTCAAATCACAGCTTCTGTATTTCATTCCAGCAGAACAGAGAAACAGAACAGCTGAGTTCAAAGAGTGGTACGGCTCACACACATGGAAAGCCAGAACGTGCATTTTATACGCTGGAAAGATGTGGATGTCTAATTTCAAATTCCACTAACGGTATTCGATGTCGACGTCGGAGGACAGAGTTACGTCCGAAACACTATAGCTGGACAGAGCTACACGGAAACAGTTTTCCAGTTTGACTAGTTTCACAAAGAAATTCATTTGCCCAACCAAACCTCAATATTTTCCAATGAAAATTTTTACAACAACTAATACAACATATAAAACATCATATTCAAGCCATTAGATTCAATCAAAAATTGGCCTTAAAATAACCGAACAAGGCAGGGGCAAAATCAGAAATTTTTATCCCATGAGTTCTTGAAGTTTCTACTAATTATACGCCATTAATCCACCATTTCAAACACTAACCAACATTATAAATATCATCAAACACAAAAATCAGCAACAACCCAAGGGTGGGAGTTCATAGAGCCCACCCATTTCATTTTTTTTTTACACCAAAACAAGCTACCCACAAGAATATTTAAAAACTCATAAGTGTAATTTAACTTCCCAAAGGACAAGAATTTAGAGTGGATCATTACCCTACTTTGGTTGATGAACAAAGTCAGAAAATTCGGCCCTCCTTGCTCCTAAGTGAACGCGGAAAAGCTCCCGTTTTTAGCTAGATAAGATCTCCAAGTCTTAAGCTAAGTAGTGTTAAAATTTGAGAGAGGATTTGGTAGTGATTTGAGCAAGATTTTAGAGTGAAAAGTTTGAAGAACTTTGGTTGTTTCTTTGCAGCTTGATGGCCGGCCAAGAGAGCTAGGAAAAATGAGATGTTTAGGTCCTGACTTTTTGGCTTACAAAGGAAGCTTAAGGACTAAGAGTTTAGGTGTGCAAAAGTCAACCGCAAATAGTGCGGGTACGCACGCGTTTGGGCTCGATTCCTCTTAAGTTTGTTGCACTAGTGCACTAAACCTTTAATGCACTTATATTCATATAAATATTATTCACTCCTAGTTATCCCAAATTAAGGGTCTAAAGTCCCTCAATTAATCGCGCGCGTGAAAACGCGTATTTTCAATTTAGGCGCGATAGAGTGAAACCTTCGAGAAATTCTTGTAACGATCGTACCACTAACTATCACTTGAGTATTTGAACCTAGAATTACCTATTTTAGAACCATTGTACACGTCTCCAAGTTTTGAACTTATTGTACTCCCAAATGGCTAAAGTTTTCAGACACGTTTTCACTATTTTCATTAATCGAGCTTCCAAAAAATTAATTTTTGAAATGAGTCACTTTAAAAATATAATGAAGTCATAACTCCATGTATTTAAGTCTAATAAGGCTAGAAAATAATAATCGAAGCAAATATTTGAATAAATATTTAAATGAGCAAAGATAGGAGTCGAAATTAATACTTTTACGAGTCCTCACAGTGGTCATATTCGAGTGTACCAAACACTGTCCCGGGGTCACCAACCACTCGACCGAGTCCGCTTCTGGCTCGAGTCGCCTGGCAACGAAGGGCAAGGGTCCAATTCAGCCAAAGGCTTACATTCATGCATAAGTAACATTCAATCATTTGATCCTTTAAAATTCACATTCACTTAGATCGAGTGCGATAAAGTATACACTCGTCCATTGAAAATCCATTTAACCATCGTTGAAAACGTTTAACATTCAAACAAATATTCACAACATTCCACATAGTCATTGGAAGCACAACATGCAAGGAACACACCAATCAATAGCAATCTTTCACTTCAACCTTGGTTCGTCCTCCTGAACTCTCTCGAGTTCTGTGGTCATATACTATATTAAAAGACTAGCACTACAATGCCAGAATGCATGAAGAAATTGAGGTTTCAAAACTTCGTTTAGAAGATGTATCAATTTACAAGTTTTATGCCCATATAACTTATCAAAAATATAACATTTTCTTGTCCAAAACAAGGAGAAAACCGCATGTGCATACTAAATCAATGTTTTAAGAGTCATTTGGAGCACACGAGCATCGATTATAGTCAAACATTTGATGGAATTAGGTCAAGACTTTTAAAGTAATGATTTGAAGAAACTCATTTTCTTTCATTTAAACCTCTTGCCTTGGTTCAAAACTAACACACATGCAAAGAAATAGATTGTAACAAGTGTTTTGAGTAAAATCATATGCAAGAGGAAAACAAAAATGCCCTAGATTCACATCTCAACCCTCACTTGACCAACAAGGAGAAAATTCAGCAATATGTCTCCCTATTTCTTTAAGTTAAGCATCCAATTCAAATTTTAGTTTCATAGTAAATGAACCTCAATCAAAGCCACATATTGTAAGGGACAATTGATGCATACTCTAGGCCACAAAACCATCAACTTTGAACATATGTATCAAACTCCAATATCACTTCCACTCACTTAAACTACAAGAACACAAGTGGGCAGCATCACCCCTGGTTTGCCATACATTTTCCCTCCAATTTCAAAGCTAATTTTCATAGCCAAACATCCCCAAATAAGTCCACAAGTGATAAGATACAAGAGGTTCTTATTCTAAGCCACAAAACCAACTAAAATAGGCATGTACCAAGCATATCTTCAACACATATCTAAGCTGGAATTTAACACCAAGAGCTAGAAATCCTTCAAGTGAAGCCAAAAATACATGTACAAGTTGGAAAATCCTCATGGCAGTCCAAAGTTTCATAGCAAGTTAGAAAATAATAATTCATGGTTAGAAATTTCGAATGAAAGTTGGAAATTAACCACTAAAGCTGGAAATAACAATCTACTACACAAAACTACAAAGTCTTCCATAAAACCTACGACAAACAAGCAATAATCTCATTCAAATGCAAGATTAAAGAGATAGAGTAGCTTCTTGCCAAAAGTACCTTCAAACCTCAAGATGAGTAGCAAATTGCGGCTTTCTTTCCCCCCAAAAACACTCCACACCAGCCACCTTCCTTCCTTGTAGCAACTCTCTATGGATTTATTTAGGGTTTTAGGTTGATTTCCCACAAGTTTTAGCTAGAAATCAAAGTGTAGTTGAAGAAGTTTTTCTCTCTTTTCTCTCTTCCTACTCTCGGCGAACCAGCAGAAAATGGAGGCTTTTGGGTTGAAAATGGAAGATAAGTGTTAAGAAAATCTTGGTCAAAGTTGGCTTTGATTGCCAACACTTGTCATCACCCTATTCCCCCCCCCCACTTTTTTTTTCTTTTCCTCTCTTTTCTTTGGTTTAAAATTTCGGCCAGCAGCCCTACAAAATATAGGGAAGCGAACTAAAAGAAAACAAGGAGATTAAGGAAAGAAAAATCTTGGTCAAATAGTGTCTTGGATCAGTGACAAGCGGTGCGAGTTAGTTCAAACCCATCTCTTTGTTTTTCCTTGTGGTTCTTGTAGCTAATCTATCTTGTTTCCTCTAATACACTCTTAACACTTCTAATCACATACTTCCTCTAGTACCACACTCGTTCTCATCCTCCAAATTTAACACACACATCTCACTAATTGGTCAACTACCTTAATATTCTACGGAACTTAACATGTACTAAAATATAAAAGAGGAATGATATAACTTTTGACTCAATCAAGAAAATTACCATGAAATTAAGGCAAGAATAAGAGAATTTATAAAATAATTTTTCGGGTTCTCACACTCTCTCCCCCTTAAGAAAATTTTGTCCTCGAAATTTTTAACTTCTATCGCCTCAGACGACCCTGGAGTTGGTTGCTTGTCTATGGCGTATATTTGCGCTGGCACCCTTGGTCTGTTCCCTCTTTCATTAGCTTGTCTAGGGTTAGTTTTATCCCC
>NC_040040.1:31560136-31771864 GCF_003713205.1 Coffea eugenioides | reverse complement strand
ACTTGGATTGGTGCCAAATTTTGCAGTATAGTACTCCTATATGAAGGGTATCTCTCTATAAAATTTCGTGGAAAAATACCATCGGGAAAGTGGTTAACCAATCAACCAAAGTTTTGAAATTACTAAGGCAAAACTGCCTTTAGCTCCATTTCTCTCCGTTTCCAAACATTCGGCTAAGGAAAACCTCCAAACATGGTTCATTTGTGCAAGAAAATTCTAAGGAACATACATGGTACATTTGGTAAGTGTTTAGCACCAAGAAATTCATTTAGTAAGACCACAACAAGTCTCACATCAAATCTGTCCAAATCCAAGGGTTTTCAAGAACCAGGCAGTCACCGTATTTTGATCATGACTCACTCAATTTAACTCAGAATTGAGCATGGTTGATAGTGTTGGAAAATAAATTCATAGGGCTATAATTTCACAGAAGAAATTTTTTTAAGATTCAGCATGCAACTGGCTCAAAATTAAGCCTAAAGTTTCAGCATCATCAAATCGTTCCAGCAGAACAGAGAAACAGGGCAGCCTTCTTAAAACGATTGGTTTGGCTCACACACTTGGAACCAAAATGTGAATTTTTTACCGTTGGAAAGGTGTGGATGTCTAGTTTTAAATGCCACCGACGGCACTTGATTTCGACGTCGGAGGACAGAGTTACGGCCGAAACACTATCGCTGGACATAGCTACACGGAAACAGTTTTCCATCTTGACTAGTTTTACAAAGAAATTCATTTGCCCAACCAAACCTCAATATTTTCCAATGAAAATTTTTACACAACTAATACAACATATAAACATCATATTCAAGCTATTAGATCATCAAAAATTGGCCTTAAAATAACCGAACAAGGCAGGGGCAAAATCAGAAATTTCTATCCCATGAGTTCCTTGAAGTTTCTACTAATTATACACCATTAATCCACCATTTCAAACACTAAACCAGCATTATAAATATCATCAACCACAAAATCAGCTACAACCCAAGAGTGGGAGTTCATAGTGCCCACATTCCACTTTTTCCAACAATAACATCAACCCATATGAAAATAAGAGGTTAAAGGTATACTAAGACTTCCAAAAATCGAAATTAGAAAGCTTGATCTTTACTTACTCTAGTTGATGTCCAAGGCAGTGATTTTCGGCCATTTTTGCTCCAGAAAAACCGTGAGTTTTAGCTCCCTTTTGCAGCTCAAAGAGGTGTTCAAGTGTAGAACTAAGTGTATGTGAAGTTTGGTATGAATCTATGAAGGTTTGGTGCAAGAATTTGGAGATGAAAAAATTTGAGAAGCCTTGGTTGTTTTTGCTGCTGCTGGTTCGGTCAAATGAGAAGGAAAAAGGAGTGTTTGCTGATGATAAAGCTTCCGTGAGAAGCTTAGCAAATTTTGGTTTTAAGTGTACAAAAGTCAATTCTCCAATAGTGCGCGTACGCGCGCGTTTTGTGCTCGATTCCTCTTGCATTTGTTTCACTAGTGCACTAAACCTCTAGTACACTTATATTCGTATAAATATTATTCACTCTTAATTGTCCCAAAATAATGGTCTAAAGTCCCTCAATTAAGCGCGCGCTTGAAAACGCGTATTTCCAATTTAGGCGCGATAAAGTGAATTCTTCGAGAAATTCTTGTAACGATCGTACCACTAACTATCACTTGAGTACTTAAACCTAGAATTACCTATTTTTGGACCATTGTACATGTCTCCAAGTTTTGAACTTATTGTTCTCCCAAATGGCTAAAGTTTTCAGACACGTTTTCACTATTTTCATTAATCGAGCTTCCAAAAAATTAATTTTTGAAACGAGTCACTTTAAAAATATAATGAAATCATAACTCCATGTATTTAAGTCTAATAAGGCTAGAAAATAATAATCGAAGCAAATATTTGAATAAATAATTAAATGAGCAAAAATTTAGGAGTTCTTTAAAATAATAAATTTTACGTGCATCCTTTCAACACTCGTCTCTCCCTTAGGGAAATAATTTTCCTTGGTTCCCCTCGAAATTTACCTTGATTGGCGAACAGGTCTGGATACTTTTCTCGAATTGCTTTTTCGACCTCCCAAGTTGCTTCCTCCAACCCATGGTTCTTCCAAAGGACTTTTACTAATGGTATCTGTTTATTTCTCAATTCCTTCACCTTCCTATCCAGAAACTTAACCGGTTTTTCCTCATAGGTCAAAGTCTCATCAATCTCAATATTTTCCGGTTGCAAGACATGAGAAGGGTCCGGATGATACTTTTCTTAAGCATATGATACACCTTTGAAAACACCATTTATGGATTCGCAGATAAACTCGAACAGTAATTCCCAACTTATGTAGGCTACACTCCCCACACGTTGGATAATTTTGTAAGGCCCTACAAACCTTGGCTGTAACTTTTTTCCTTTTCCAGACATCAAACTTGCTTTCAAAGGTGTAATCTTGAGAAATACCAAATCTCCAACAGCAAACTCCAAATCTTTTCATCGATTATCGACATAACTCTTTTGGCGGCTCTGGGCAGTCTGAATTCTTTGGCGTACCAACCTTACTTTCTCACTAGCTTCTTCAATCCAAGATACTGTGGTCGGGTCTAAAATTTTTCGTTCACCTATTTCGTCCCAACAAATTGGAGACCTACATTTTCGACCATAAAGTGCCTCATACGGGGCCATCTGAATAGAAGAGTGGAAACTATTGTTGTAGGCAAATTCCACTAAAGTCAAAAACTTACCCCAATTCTCTCCAAAGTCCAGAACACAAGTCCGTAATATGTCCTCAAGAGTTTGAATTCTCCTCTCCGACTGTCCATCAGTCTAGGGATGATAAGTGGTACTAAAGTTCAATTTAGTCCCTAACACTTCTTGCATCTTTTGCCAGAATCTCGAAACAAATCTTGGATCTCTATCTGACACGATACTGATAGGTATTCCATGCAACCTAATGATCTCATCCAATTACAACCTGGCCAATTTCTCTAATGGGTATTTCATATTAATCGGCAGAAAATGAGGTGATTTGGTCAATCTATCCACTATTACCCAAATCGCATTATGGCCTCTCTGTGTCCTTGGTAATCCCGATACAAAATCCATGGTGATATTCTCCTATTTCCACTCAGGTATTTCTAGAGGTTGCAAAAGTTCCGATGGTTTCTGGTGTTCGACTTTGACCTGTTGACAAATTAAGCATGTTTGAACAAATTTAGCAATCTCCTTCTTCATGTTTTCCCACCAATAAAGACTTTTCAAATCCTGGTACATTTTATTCCCTCCTGGATGTACTGTAAATTTTGATCGGTGTGTCTCTTCTAAAATTTCCTTTTTAAGCCTTTCATCCTTTGGCACAACTACCCGATTCTGAAATCTCAATACACCATTCGGTCCCAAGTTAAAATCCGATTTATCCCCCTTTTTAACCTTTTCCGACCATTTCTGTACTTCAGTGTCCTTTCCTTGAGATTCCTTGATACGTTCCATCAAAGTGAAATTCAATACAATATTCTCCAAAATTACTGTCCCCGGTTCCAATCGAGGATTCCAATAACTAACTTCTTCCAATAATTGAAATTCCTTAATCATCAATCCAACTATCTGTACTTGACGACTCAAAGCGTCAGCCACTACATTAGCTTTCCCTGGATGGTACTTAATCGTGCAGTCATAGTCTTCCAAAAATTTCATCCATCTACGTTGCCTCAAATTCAGTTCCTTTTGAGAAAATAAGTACTTAAGGCTTTTGTGGTCTGTAAAAACCTCAAATGTCACTCCGTACAGATAATGCCTCCATTTCTTCAAAGCAAAGACCACGGCCGCTAACTCCAAATCATGAGCCGGGTAATTCCCTTCATGCGATTTCAATTTCCTAGAGGCATATGTTATCACCTTGTCATTTTGCATTAAAACACAACCCAGTCCTTCCTTAGAAGCATCTGTGTAAACCACAAAACTATCATTTCCGTTTGGCAAAGCTAACACAGGCGCTCTTGTCAACCGTCTTTTCAATTCCTGAAAATTTTCTTCACACTTAGGACTCCATAGAAACTTCCCATTCTTCTTGGTCAATTCAGTCATGGGTCCAGCAATTCTAGAGAAATCTTTGATAAATCTCCGGTAGTACCCTGCTAATCCAATAAAACTTCGAACCTCGGTAGGGTTTCCCAGTCGTTTCCATTTCGAAACAGCCTCCACTTTAGCTGGATCCACTTTAATCCCATCCTTAGAAATTATGTGTCCCAAGAAAATCACTTCTTTTAACCAGAATTCGCACTTGCTAAACTTAGTATATAATTGATATTCCCTCAAAGTTTGCAAAATAATTCTCAAATGCTTCTCATGATCCTTCACATTCTTAGAATACACCAATATGTTATCAATAAAGACCACCACAAATTGATCTAGGTAAGGTTTAAAGACCCTATGCATTAAATCTATAAAAGCAGCAGGTGCATTCGTTAACCCAAACGGCATCACGGTAAATTCAAAATGCCCATATCTCGAGTTAAAAGCAGTTTTGGGTATGTCCTTCTCCAAAATCCTTAACTGATAATAACCCTGTCTCAAATCCAACTTCAAGAATACTACAACCCCTTGCAATTGGTCAAATAATTCATCAATGTGGGGCAGAGGGTACTTATTCTTAATTGTAACATCATTCAAGTCTCGGTAATCTATACACAGTCTCAGACTCCCGTCCTTCCTCTTAACAAACAAAACAGGGGCTCCCCACGGTGAATCACTTTCCCGTATAAAACCCCGTTCCAGCAAGTTTTATAGTTACAATTTCAACTCCTTCAAAATTCCCAGCTGGCGCATTTGGTTATGGCATCCTAGAAATAGGTGTCACTTCCGGAAGGTCACATCAAATCTTAAAAGCTAGTTTCCCGTTTCTGGAAGGTAAAGACTCTAACGGGCTCGGGAAAAACATCTGGAAAGTCCTTCACTACAGGCATGTCCTCCAAATTCACCTTATCACTAGGGGTGTTAATAAGAAAAGCCAAATACCCTTGAGCTCTTTTACTTAATAATTTTCTAGCCCGAATTCCTGAAATAAGTGCAGACGAAACTAATTTATCCCTTACATCCAGTTTCAGGGTTGCTTCTCCTGGAATACGCAACTCTACAATCTTCGTCCTATAGTTTAACTGAGCATTATAACGAGCTAACCAATCCATCCCCAAGATTACATCGTATCCCTTAATCGTCAAACCTATCAAATCGGCCCATAATTTTCGTTCCCCTACACAGATTTCACAATTCCTATACTCTAGATTAACAATTAAGCATTTGTCTCCAGTGGGTGTTTTAACCTCCAAGTCATAGGGTAACTTAATTGGCTTCAAGTCTATTCCATTCATGAAGTTAGGGTTTACAAAGGAATGAGTTGAACCCGGATCAATTAAAACCCTAACGAGTCGATAAAAGATTGGAATTGTACCTTCCACCACCTCAGTTGCCTCAGGAACCTGTTGATGGTCCAGTGCATAAACCCTAGCCGGTACTTTCGGTCGGTTTCCTCCGGCACTGGTCTGCTTAGAAGTTGACTTTTCTGGCCTTTGAGCATTTCCTCCTGTCTTTGGTGATTTTGGACAATTGGCGACTTGATGCTCAGCACTACCACAAAACAAATATTTACCCAACTTCCTCCAGCAATCGTTCTCAGAGTGGTTGAATTTACCACAATACCCACAAGTGACTTGAGGAGTCACAGCCGATCCAGTAGAAGGTGCTTCCCTAACTTGAGTTGTCCCACTACGGCCCCCTCTAGTTAGAGCTCCCCTAGAAGCTCCAGTAATCCTTGCACCTCCATTTCCTCTTCCCGTTTTGGAAGGTTGTACATTCTTACTAGCCTATTCAGAAGTTCGGCTAGAAAAGTTCTATTTTCTGTTGTGAAAGTCTCTCACTTGAGATCTTGCACTCTCAACCCTCTGTGCTTTCTCTAAAGCCTCCGTAAACGTAGAGATTTGGGCCGCCGCTAAGCCCTCATGGATTTCCACATTAAGTCCCTGAACAAACTGTCTAATCCTCTTTCGTTCATTGACCACTAGCTCAGAGGCATACTTGGAAAGTTTAGTGAATTTCCCCTCGTATTCTGCTACGGTAAGGGTTCCTTGTTTCAACTTAATAAATTCATCCTCCCTCTTCTCTTGGATTAAGGGCGGAAGAAACTTTTCATTAAATTCCCTTGTGAAATTCTCCCAAGTCCAAGGGGTTTGAGTCCTCTCCCATTTTCCTTTTATTAGATTCCACCAAGCACGGGCTACTCCCTCAAATTGGAAAGCAGCGAAGTTCACTCGCCTATCCTCAGTGTAATCTAAAGCAGCGAATATGTTGGTCATCCTTTCTAACCAATTTTCCGCTACCTCAGGATCAGGTTCGCCAAGGAACTTAGGCGGGTTAAATTTTAAGAATCTCTCTAAGGCTCTATCCTCTCCTCTTTCTGGTCCCCCAGGTTGGTTGAACGGTCCAGGTCCTTGTCTATCAGCTAAGCGCTCTAAGATATCAGTCATCCTGTTAATGGCAGTAGCCACTTGATTACCCTCAATATTTTTCTGACCCTGGGTCAGTCCAATTGCTGATCCCTGGTCATTCCCCTAAGGTTGGGCCGGTCTAGTCCCTCGCCCACTGCCTCGACCACGGTCTCGACCCCTTCTTAGCCCTTCCATAACCTAGGCGTGCTCTAGTGCAAGAAATAAATAAATTATGCGATGCAAAGTAGAGAGTAGGAACCAATCAAGAAAACATTGGAATTAACAATAATTTACATTCATTAGCATATCAAATTCATACAATTAGCAAGTCATGTGGTAGTCACAAAAATATAGCACACAGGTGCCACAGAAGTACTTTTAGTCACAGAAGACTAAAGTAAGAGCAAGTGCTTCAAAAATAAGCCACACTGTCATGCAAAATACAATGGTCTCAGCACTTAGCATCACCCCAGCTAATTCTAGCTATACTGGTCCAAAGAGTCAAAAGAGTGGTCAAACTGCCTAGATCTAGTCCACAGTAGGACTATCAGGAGGAACCTCCTCCTCAGGATCCTCCTCCGGATCCTCCTCCTCAGAGTTCTGAGCTACACCCATCGCCTCATCCACTAACCTAGTGGCATCAGCTACGATATCGGAAGCCCGACTACGGACCTCCTCTCTCAACCTAGTAAGTTGAGCCCTAGTGCTCCGGAGCTCCTCATTAACCACAGCAGATGTGGCCACCTCGCCCTCAATCACCTCCTCGAGCTCGGCGACCCTCTCGCCCTGAGCGCCAACCATCTGTCGAAACTCGTCCACCTCAGCCTGTAAGTCCAAGTTGGCATTCACCAACTGACGACGCTCGTCGTCCAAAGCCAGTACAACGTGGTTTGGGTAAGCAAAGGTAACCCTACACGCACATCGGGGATATCTGTTAGATGGGGAATAGCGTACTCAAGCTCCCCCAGTTAGAGCCTGGTAGTAGATAGGCCTAGGAGGCACTATATGGCCATTCGCATGGCCATTCCCGTCAGCTGCCGGAACTCCATTTCCGTTTTCCATCCCTGCAAAATAATAGCACTTTTCGGGTTAGAAATTTAAATCACTATCTAGTTCGGATGTCGTTTATGCATGCCTAACCCAATCACTAGTATACCCCAAATACCTCTTAAGGTATAACTTAATTATCCAGTTTCAGATCTTAAGGGTAGAGTATCTAATATGTCTCCCATATAGATCTCTAACCTAGCGCTAACCTAGCGCTCTGATACCAACTGTGACGCCCCACTTCTCCCTAAGGCGAACCAAAGGGTATCCGCGGGACGCCTGCCTAGCTCTCGCCAGGACTCAAGCCAAATCATTCAAGCTTATTATCAAACTACACAACAAAAGTAAGTAACTTAAGTACAGTAAATGCGGAAGCGTTCAAACTTAACAATCATCCATTATCCAACCCATACATGGGGTGTTCAAAATACAACTCAAATCCCAAATATACGTCAGACCCAAATATTACACTTCAATTCCAAAAGTACAACCCGAACCAAGGGCATAGCCAAAATATAATAGAAACCCTAAAATAAAAGTACATCAAGAGGGTTTCTCCACATTTTCCCGAGATTCAATCCTGTTAAGGAAAACAAATTTATAGGGTGAGCAAAACGCTCGTGAGGCCAAGATCACACATGCAAGCACGTAGTTCAAATAACAATCTCAATTACGAGCTAAACAATAATATATTTCAATAATTGACAATTCACCAAAGGAAATTTATCAGAAACAATTCAAGAATATAGTAGCTCTCAGGAGCTAAGTTCCACTTGCTTTGCCAATGTCACTCGTATACCTTCCCCCGATGACACTCCGTCAACTGGGTCGGTATTTTCAATCCGTAGATCACCACTTACTTCTTTCCGTCCACCGAACACCCACTCGGGCCCGCAAGACATGTATGAGGCAATACTCCACGAGTATGCCAAGCAAGACCTCTCAATAGGTCGAGCTTATTTGTCTCATGGCACGCCTAGATTCCCGACCAAACCCATGCCGGCTCGAGTCCCAGGTCAGCCTATGAGTTTGGGCGTCCCCCATTTACAATTGTGTGTCGAGGAGATTCACTCCAGCGACGTATGCAACCATTGCATTCAATATCATTCAATATCATTTATTCAAATGAGAACGAGTGAGATAAAGTACACACTCGTCTCCATTCCTAAAATCAGTAATCATTCATAACAGTTAAGCACGTATCAAGTACTCATACACTTGACACTCACCAAGTATTAAGTGCAAGTAAGGTCAAGGAAAGTTCAAGCGTCCACCGTGGGATCCTCTTGAAGGTCCTCGTGTGCGGCTGAGCAAATAATAGTGAATTATTATTCACACAACCCAATTATCGAGAAATAATTCGTGCACTATTATAATCTAGGGAATTTTGTGAAAAGGAACCTTAATTACTTGTAAATCGAGGTTCGAGTGGCGTTTCATAAAGTACAGGAGCATTTGGGTTTTTATCTTGGAAATCGAGGTTAAAACGTTTGCATAATGTCGAAAGAATAAAGAGTTCTTGAAAAACTTTATTTCCTTGAAAGTTGGAAAATTTCAGTTTTGATATGGATCTTTGAAAAATTGTATCTCACTCGATACAAGTTTAAAAATGAAAAACTTTATACCGTTGGAAACCTCTTGGAAAGTACTAAAAGTTCTTAGAAGACACTTTTCCATGAATCTATGTGAGAAGTACTCAAAAATGAGCTTGAAATCACTGTTCCAGAATGTTCAGGATTGAGCCGGGGTTGGTTTTTCGCTAACTTTGAAAATTTGGCAGAATCCACTCGTTGCAAACCTGACTTTGAAATTTATAAATCAATTAGAGGTGCAAGTAAGGTTTAGGACAGAACAAGCGGATCGAGAATCGGAGTTTCGAGCACCAAGATATGGTAGCTCAAAGTTGGGGAAAATTCAAGACTGTTGAACAATTTCCAGATTTGGGTTTCCGACTTTGGACCTTTAGTTAAGTGTCGAAACGGACTTGGATTGGTACCAAATTTTTCAGTATAGTACTCCTATATGAAGGGTATCTCTCTATCAAATTTCGTGGAAAAATACCTTCGGGAAGGTGGTTAATCAATCAACCAAAGTTTTGAAATTACTAAGGCAAAACTGCCTTTAGCTCCATTTCTCTCCGTTTCCAAACATTCGGCTAAGGAAAACCTCCAAACATGGTTCATTTGTGCAAGAAAAGTCTAAGGAACATACATGGTACATTTGGTAGGTGTTTAGCACCAAGAAATTCATTTAGTAAGACCACAACAAGTCTCACATCAAATCTGTCCAAATCCAAGGGTTTTCAAGAACAGGGCAGTCACCGTATTTTGATCATGACTCACTCAATTTAACTCGGAATTGAGCATGGTTGATAGTGTTGGAAAATAGATTCATAGGGCTATAATTTCTCAGAAGAAATCATTTTAAAATTCAGTACACAACTAGCTCGAAATCGAGTTTCAAATCACAGCTTCTGTATTTCATTCCAGCAGAACAGAGAAACAGAACAGCTGAGTTCAAAAGAGTGGTGAGTCTCACACACATGGAACCAGAATGTGCATTTTATACCGTTGGAAAGGTGTGGATGTCTAGTTTCAAATTCCAGTGACGGCACTTGATTTCGACGTCGGAGGACAGAGTTACGTCCGAAACACTATAGCTGGACAGAGCTACACGGAAACAGTTTTCCAGCTTGACTAGTTTCACAAAGAAATTCATTTGCCCAACCAAACCTCAATATTTTCCAATGAAAATTTTTACACAACTAATACAACATATAAAAATCATATTCAAGCCATTAGATCATCAAAAATTGGCCTTAAAATAACCGAACAAGGCAGGGGCAAAATCGGAAATTTCTATCCCATGAGTTCCTTGAAGTTTCTACTAATTATACGCCATTAATCCACCATTTCAAACACTAAACCAACATTATAAATATCATCAACCACAAAATTAGCAACAACCCAAGGGTGGGAGTTCATAGAGCCCACCCATTTCATTTTTTTTTTACACCAAAACAAGCTACCCACAAGAATATTTAAACTCATAAGTGTAATTTAACTTCCAAAGGACAAGAATTTTAGAGTGGATCATTACCTACTTTGGTTGATGAACAAGTCAGAAATTTCGGCCCCTCCTTGCTCCTAAGTGAACCATGAAAAGCTCCCCCTTTTTAGCTAGATAAGATTTCCAAGTCTTAAGCTAAGTAGTGTTAAAATTTGAGAGGATTTGGTAGTGATTTGAGCAAGATTTTAGAGTGAAAAGTTGAAGAACTTTGGTTGTTTCTTTGCAGCTTGCTGGCCGGCCAAGAGAGCTAGGAAAATGAGATGTTTAGTCTGACTTTTTGGCTTACAAAGGAAGCTTAAGGACTAAGAGTTTAGGTGCGCAAAAGTCAACCGCAAATAGTGCGCGTACGCGCGCGTTTTGGGCTCGATTCCTCTTAAGTTTGTTGCACTAGTGCACTAAACCTTTAATGCACTTATATTCATATAAATATTATTCACTCCTAGTTATCTCAAATTAAGGGTCTAAAGTCCCTCAATTAATCGCGCGCGTGAAAACGCGTATTTCCAATTTAGGCGCGATAGAGTGAAACCTTCGAGAAATTCTTGTAACGATCGTACCACTAACTATCACTTGAGTATTTGAACCTAGAATTACCTATTTTAGAACCATTGTACACGTCTCCAAGTTTTGAACTTATTGTACTCCCAAATGGCTAAAGTTTTCAGACACGTTTTCACTATTTTCATTAATCGAGCTTCCAAAAAATTAATTTTTGAAATGAGTCACTTTAAAAATATAATGAAGTCATAACTCCATGTATTTAAGTCTAATAAGGCTAGAAAATAATAATCGAAGCAAATATTTGAATAAATATTTAAATGAGCAAAGATAGGAGTCGAAATTAATACTTTTACGAGTCCTCACAGTGGTCATATTCGAGTGTACCAAACACTGTCCCGGGGTCACCAACCACTCGACCGAGTCCGCTTCTGGCTCGAGTCGCCTGGCAACGAAGGGCAAGGGTCCAATTCAGCCAAAGGCTTACATTCATGCATAAGTAACATTCAATCATTTGATCCTTTAAAATTCACATTCACTTAGATCGAGTGCGATAAAGTATACACTCGTCCATTGAAAATCCATTTAACCATCGTTGAAAACGTTTAACATTCAAACAAATATTCACAACATTCCACATAGTCATTGGAAGCACAACATGCAAGGAACACACCAATCAATAGCAATCTTTCACTTCAACCTTGGTTCGTCCTCCTGAACTCTCTCGAGTTCTGTGGTCATATACTATATTAAAAGACTAGCACTACAATGCCAGAATGCATGAAGAAATTGAGGTTTCAAAACTTCGTTTAGAAGATGTATCAATTTACAAGTTTTATGCCCATATAACTTATCAAAAATATAACATTTTCTTGTCCAAAACAAGGAGAAAACCGCATGTGCATACTAAATCAATGTTTTAAGAGTCATTTGGAGCACACGAGCATCGATTATAGTCAAACATTTGATGGAATTAGGTCAAGACTTTTAAAGTAATGATTTGAAGAAACTCATTTTCTTTCATTTAAACCTCTTGCCTTGGTTCAAAACTAACACACATGCAAAGAAATAGATTGTAACAAGTGTTTTGAGTAAAATCATATGCAAGAGGAAAACAAAAATGCCCTAGATTCACATCTCAACCCTCACTTGACCAACAAGGAGAAAATTCAGCAATATGTCTCCCTATTTCTTTAAGTTAAGCATCCAATTCAAATTTTAGTTTCATAGTAAATGAACCTCAATCAAAGCCACATATTGTAAGGGACAATTGATGCATACTCTAGGCCACAAAACCATCAACTTTGAACATATGTATCAAACTCCAATATCACTTCCACTCACTTAAACTACAAGAACACAAGTGGGCAGCATCACCCCTGGTTTGCCATACATTTTCCCTCCAATTTCAAAGCTAATTTTCATAGCCAAACATCCCCAAATAAGTCCACAAGTGATAAGATACAAGAGGTTCTTATTCTAAGCCACAAAACCAACTAAAATAGGCATGTACCAAGCATATCTTCAACACATATCTAAGCTGGAATTTAACACCAAGAGCTAGAAATCCTTCAAGTGAAGCCAAAAATACATGTACAAGTTGGAAAATCCTCATGGCAGTCCAAAGTTTCATAGCAAGTTAGAAAATAATAATTCATGGTTAGAAATTTCGAATGAAAGTTGGAAATTAACCACTAAAGCTGGAAATAACAATCTACTACACAAAACTACAAAGTCTTCCATAAAACCTACGACAAACAAGCAATAATCTCATTCAAATGCAAGATTAAAGAGATAGAGTAGCTTCTTGCCAAAAGTACCTTCAAACCTCAAGATGAGTAGCAAATTGCGGCTTTCTTTCCCCCCAAAAACACTCCACACCAGCCACCTTCCTTCCTTGTAGCAACTCTCTATGGATTTATTTAGGGTTTTAGGTTGATTTCCCACAAGTTTTAGCTAGAAATCAAAGTGTAGTTGAAGAAGTTTTTCTCTCTTTTCTCTCTTCCTACTCTCGGCGAACCAGCAGAAAATGGAGGCTTTTGGGTTGAAAATGGAAGATAAGTGTTAAGAAAATCTTGGTCAAAGTTGGCTTTGATTGCCAACACTTGTCATCACCCTATTCCCCCCCCCCACTTTTTTTTTCTTTTCCTCTCTTTTCTTTGGTTTAAAATTTCGGCCAGCAGCCCTACAAAATATAGGGAAGCGAACTAAAAGAAAACAAGGAGATTAAGGAAAGAAAAATCTTGGTCAAATAGTGTCTTGGATCAGTGACAAGCGGTGCGAGTTAGTTCAAACCCATCTCTTTGTTTTTCCTTGTGGTTCTTGTAGCTAATCTATCTTGTTTCCTCTAATACACTCTTAACACTTCTAATCACATACTTCCTCTAGTACCACACTCGTTCTCATCCTCCAAATTTAACACACACATCTCACTAATTGGTCAACTACCTTAATATTCTACGGAACTTAACATGTACTAAAATATAAAAGAGGAATGATATAACTTTTGACTCAATCAAGAAAATTACCATGAAATTAAGGCAAGAATAAGAGAATTTATAAAATAATTTTTCGGGTTCTCACACTCTCTCCCCCTTAAGAAAATTTTGTCCTCGAAATTTTTAACTTCTATCGCCTCAGACGACCCTGGAGTTGGTTGCTTGTCTATGGCGTATATTTGCGCTGGCACCCTTGGTCTGTTCCCTCTTTCATTAGCTTGTCTAGGGTTAGTTTTATCCCCTTGTTGAGCATTATTGTCTCATTGCTGCTTCATTGGGCAATTGCTAATTTGATGGTCGGTACTTCTACAAACTAAGCACGTTCGTCCTTTCCTCCAACAATCATTTTCACTGTGATTTGTTTTTCCACAATATCCACAAGCCAAGCGGGGAGCCACTTTTTGGCCTTCTCGAGAAATTTTCTCTTGTTGCCCTTTTTCCACTTGACTTCCTTTTGTAGAACCTTCTTCTAGTGTTCCTAGTGTCCATGGTGGATAAGGTGAATGGTTCACTTTTTGCATTTTGGGAGGCATTACCTTTTCTCTAGATTTCTCATGTGTACTACTAGGTGCACTCCTTTTTCGTGCTTGGAAAGCTTTTACCTGTACCTTCACATTCTCAATCCTTTGAACTTTCTCAAGTGCATTCGTAAAGGTATTAACTTGAACCGCCGCTAAAACTTCTTGGATCTCCAGATTCAATCCTTGTATAAACCGTTTCACTCTCCTCCGCTCCGTAACCACCAATTTAAGAGCAAATTTGGACAGTTTAGTGAATTGTGTTTCATACTTGGCCACACTCAGGGTTCCCTGGCGTAACCTACTAAATTCATCCTCTCTTTTCTTTTGGACCAATGGTGAAAGGTATTTCTCATTAAACTTTCTTTTAAAGTTTACCCAAATCCATGCATTCTGTTCTCTCTCCCACTTTGTCCTAATAACATTCCACCATGTTCGGACCGGTCTTTCGAATTGAAATACAGCAAAGTTCACCTGTTTTTACTCCGTATAGTTCAAAACCGGAAAGATATTAATCATTGCCTCCAACCATTGCTCAGCTGTCTCTGGATCAGGCCCTCCAAGGAATTTTGGTGGAGAAAACTTTTGAAACCACTCTAGAGCCCTATCTTCTCCTATCTCAGGATTCCTAGGTTAATTCACTGAGGCTTGGCCTTGTTGCTCTACCAATCACGCTAAAATATTGGTCATTTGTTGTATCGTCGTCGCCACTTGGTCCCCTGCTTCGACCCTCGGTCCACGATCTTGCTCGGCCGCTGTTTCTTTTTCATTCTTTGGTTCTTCCGATTGCCTAACCCCACGGCCATGACTAGCGCGACGTCCACAACTACATCTTCCCTCCATACCCTTCTCTCTCTCTTTTTTTTTCTTCAAAATAGTCTATATAGTACATAAACAAAATAAATCGGTTAAAGCGGCAAGATAAAGACATTTTTAAACAACAAAACCAAAGATAAGGAAACATACTTAGCATATTTATAACACATCAAGTTCATACATCAAGTGATAAAGATATAGTACATATCAACTTGATCAAAATCAAATGCATAAGACAAAAGCAAGTACCATACATATTAGCATTGGCACATCACAGACAAAATACATACAGTGGCAATACAGTAACAAAACAAGAAAAATGACATATTGTCCTCAAAATTCTAATCTTTGTTTGCAAAAACTCAAGTGTGCAACCTCCAATTTACTCATGGTCATTGTCAAAACCATATCCAAAAGATACTATGACTACTTAACCCCATAGTATCCTTTCCATTCTCAATCGAAGCGGTCATCCTACATTCACCAAAAGAATATATACAAGATTAGAATCCAAACCCTTTTCAAAAACTTCTATACTAATCCAAAACTCTCAACCTGGACAAGATAGGAGTCAAAGCCAAATCCCTACTTTTACATCGAGGAGTAGGTATCAAGGAAGCATAGACAAGGGTAGTCATTCAAGTATCAAATTAAAAAGAGATAGATCTGCAGTGTTAGCTTCTCCAACATGCATGACAATCTAACCACCAGCCATAGAAACCCTAACCAACCAATTACTGGATTAGTCCATTATAATACTCATCGATCCATTCTTCTCAATCAGTTCAATTCCTAGTTCACTTATTAAAATCTTCCAAGCATTAACCTTTTCCATTCACATCTACGTCAAAGACAGTTGTGATGTCAACTCTCATTCACAATTTGAACCGGCCGGTCCCAAGAGTAAATCACCTATATTAGAGATTTCTACCTGATGTACATATCTATCTTCTCCAAGTATCATGATAAACGTTTTACGCCTATAACATTCATAATTCACAACTTATGCTCAAGAAGAGTACTTAGTCATTTATACTCATTCACGTAATCAGGACCATATCACCACTTGATCCAAACTCACCCCACGCAGAGATCACGTGAGGTAGCTCTGATACCACTTGCGACGTCCCCACATCCCCTTAGGACGAACTCAAGGGTTTGGCGGACCGCCTGCCCAATTCCCGTCAAGACTCGCTCACTAACATTTTTGAAATAGTCTTTCACGTCTCTAACTTAACATAAAAGTTCCATTCAACCAATAATTCACACTTAATTACAATCCAAATGTGAAACAAAAAATTACATTACCAAATATCCCCAAATACATTCCATCTACAAAATACAAGTACATGAAAATTATACACACTAGTTCACGCTTACTTCCTCCGACCTCCACTCCTGTAAGGAAAACAAACTAATAGAATGAGCTAAAACCTCAGTAAAGTTCCCAAACAAGCAGTCAGGTAGGTAAAACATAGAAGTATTATATTTAACAATTTGCACACTTTATACAGTAATAAACAGTCATTCAAAAAATAAACATTCAATCATTGGAAGGATACATGCTCATTTGGAGCCATTCATTCAGTCATTCAGTCGCCGACCATTTTCCTTATTCCTCCGACATGTGAAAATATTTAAAAGTGAAAACTCCTTCAGTGTTCATTCATTCATTTCAATCATTGCATTGCATTCACTGGCCAGTATTCCATCAGATTTCGTGGTCATACTCCAGTATACCAAACAATGTCCCAGGGTCACTAGCCGCCCGACCGAGTCCGTTTCTGGCTCGAGTCGACTGGCAACAAAGGGCAAGGGTCTAGTTCAGCCAAAGGCTTACATTCATGCACAAGTAACATTCAATCATTTGATCCTTGAAAATTCACATTCACTTAGATCGAGTGCGATAAAGTACATACTCGTCCATTGAAAATCCATTTAACAATCGTTGAAAATATTTAACATTCAAACAAACATTCACAACATTCCACATAGTCATTGGAACCACAACATGCAAGGAACACTCACCAATCAATAGCAATCTTTCACTTCAACCTTGGTTCGTCCTCCTGAACTCTCTCGAGTCCTGTGGTCATGTACTATATTAAAAGACTAGCAATACAAAACCAGAATGCGTGACGAAATTGAGGTTTAAAAACTTCATTTAGAAGATACATCAATTGACAAGTTTTATACCCATATAACTTATCAAAAATATAACATTTTCTTATTCAAAACAAGGAGAAAACCTCATGTGCATACTGAATTAATGTTTTAAGAGTCATTTGGAGCACACGAGTATCGATTATAGTCAAACATTTGAAGGAATTAGGTCAAGACTTTGAAAGTGCAAAGTTGGAAATTGTCTAACCTAAAATGATTTGAAGAAACTCATTTCCTTTCAGTTAAACCTCTTGCCTTGGCTCAAAACTAACACACATGCAAAGAAATAGATTGTAACAGGTGTTTTGAGTAAAATCATATGTAAGAGGAAAACAAAAATGCCCTAGATTCACACTTCAACCCTCACTTGACCAACAAGGAGAAAATCCAGCAAATGTCTCCCTATTTCTTCAAGTTAACCATCCAATTCAAATATTAGTTTCATAGTAAATGAACCTCAATCAAATCCACATATTGTAAGGAACAATTGGTGAATACTATAGGCCACAAAACCATCAACTTTGAACATATGTATCAAGCTCCAATATCAGTTCCACTCACTTAAACTACAAGAACAAAAGTGGGCAGCATCACCCCTATTTTGCCTTGCATTTCCCTCCAATTTCAAATCTAACTTTCATAGCCAAACATCCCCAAACAAGTCCACAAGTGATAAGATACAAGCGGTTCTTATTCTAAACCACAAAACCAACTAAAATAGGCATGTACCAAGCATATCTTCAACACATATCTAAGCTGGAAATTTAAACTCTAAGTTGGAATTTAACACCAAGAGCTAGAAATCCTTCAAATGAAGCCAGAAATACGTGTACAAGCTAGAAAATCCTCATGGCAGTCCAAAGTTTCATAGCAAGTTGGAAAATAATAATTCATGGCTGGAAATTTCGAATGAAAGTTGGAAATTAACCACTAAAGCTGGAAGTAACAATCTACTACACAAAATTATAAAGTCTTCCATAAAACCTACTACAAACAAGCAATAATCTCATTAACATGCAAGATTAAAGAGATAGAGTAGCTTCTTGCCAAAAGAACCTTCAAACCTCAAGATGAGTAGCAAATTGCACTTTCTTTCCCCTAAAAAGCACTCCACACCAGCCACCTTCCTTCCTTGTAGCAACTCTTTATGGATTTGTTTAGGGCTTTAGGTTGATTTCCCACAAGTTTTAGCTAGAAATCAAAGTGTAGTTGAAGAAGTTTTTCCCTTTTTCCTCTGTTCTTACTCTTGACCAACCAGCAGAAAAATGGAGGCTTTTGGGTTGAAAATGGAAGATAAGTGTTAAGAAAATCTTGGTCAAAGTTGGTTTTGATTGCCAACACTTGTCATCCCCCCATTCCCCCCCATTTTTTTTCTTTTCCTCTCTTTTCTTTCATCTAAAATTTCGGCTAGCTGCCCTAAAAAATATAGGGAAGTGAACTAAAAGAAAACAAGGAGATTAAGGAAAGAAAAATCTTGGTCAAGTGGTGTCTTGGATCGGTGACAACCGGCGCGAGTTAGTTCAAGCCTATCTCTTTGTTTTCTCTTGTGGTTCTTATAGCTAATCTATCTTGTTTCCTCTAATACACTCTTAATACTTCTAATCACATACTCCCTATAGTACCACACTCGTTCTTGTCCACCAAATTTAACGTACACATCTCACTAATCGGTCAACTACTTTAATAATCTACGGAACTTAACATGCACTAAAATATAAAAAGGGAATGATATAACTCTTGACTCAATCAAGAAAATTACCATGAAATTGAGACAATAATAAGATAAATAATAAAATAATTTTTCGGGTTCTCACATTCTGGACATCTGAAGGCTGTTTTCTGGAATATGTTATGCTATCTCTTGTTGAATTTGTTTGTTGAACTAAAGCTGGATCTTTCTATAGATTTGTGAATCTGGACCTTTGAAGCTGGACAAATATTCAGCTATCTTGCATTGTTTTATATAGTTATTTGGCTGCGATTTGTGTATTTGTTCAGTTGAATCAAATCCTATTGGTCTTATGGATGTTGTCTCTAATTGAATTTGGTTGGAGTTTGTGTAGTTGTTGACTTTTATTCCTGACATTTTATTCCTGGAGTTTGTGTATTTGTTGACTTTTATTCTTGGAGTTTGTGTCTTATGGATGTTATGGTCTTATATGTTTGTCTCGGATAGAATTTAGCATTGCATTTGGTATTCCTGAATGTTATGGTCTTATATGTTGTCTCAGTTGAATCAAGTTTTGTTCACTTCTGGACAGGATGTAGTGTTTGTTCACTGTTTGATAGAAATTTCGAGCTCTAGCTTGAGCTTGATACAAGCTCGAGATCAAGTTCGCTTGAGCTCGGCTCGTTTGTGGTAAACGAGTTGAGCACGAGCTCTATCTCGAGTCACACATTCCATTTTGCGAGCCGAGTTCGAGTACACTTCAAGACTCGTTCGTTTAGTCGAGTGAGTTCGAGCAAGGCTTAAGCTAAGCATGAGTTGAGTTCAGCAGTCAAACGCTGGGCTCGACTCGGGTCGATTAACAGCACTATCCAAAAGCATGTCCGGATAGAGTATATGAATAGACCAAATTCAAATCTTAGTGTCACTTGGAAGTGCCATATTAGATGTTTTCTAATGGCACTTGGTTATATTCCAAAAAGATGACTGTTATAGCACATAGAAGTGTCATGATGGACTTGCTTGATTAAAAAAAATAGTAGACATTTGTTTTCCCATCAAACATTTTATTCTATACATAAATGGAAATATCTTTCAATACAAAATAATAACCTACTATGAGCTACTTAAACAAACACAAAAATTTAACTGGAAAACAAAACAATTTATCATGAATCTCTAATAGTCAAAAATAAGATTCCAATACCTATTACGTAACTGTAAATATAAAACTAATAACTCTCATCCCAGGTAAAAACTCTATCTATTTCCAATTCTTTACATCTAGTTGAATTTAAACTTGCAGAGTAAGGGAAAAAGCACTACTTCATTATGATCAGTACTTATTCACTTTATGACAAAAGCACTACAAGCAATTAAGGGGAAAAAATGCTCAAATGAAGGCAAAAACAATTAACTTACCTCACTGTCTTACTCTCTGCAAAAACAATTCTTGAATTGATGAAGAATATGTACAATAACTTCTATGTCTGATCACATAAAGTTGTTGGGATTCAAACGCGGAACAAACTAGGAACAAACTACTATTGAAACATCAAGTACACAACAATTTAATGACAAACAAACCACAACCGTGAAAGATAAACGACACACAAGATTTAACGTAGTTCGGCTTGATCATTGAGCCTACATCCACAGAGAGAAAACTCATTTTTTATTATGAGAAAAAAACTCTATATAAGAACACAACTTGAACTCAAATTCAACCATTGTATACCATCTCTTATCTCTCAAGAACCCTCTCTCACCCATGTATAAGGCTACATGTCGCCCCTTGTATGTCACTTTGTAGTATGCCAACTCCCACCTATTTATAAGCTACATTACTTGGCCAATCCCAAGTAATTGCAGGACATAATTGCTAATTCCTAAACTGGTTTAGAATAAGAAATAACTTCTAATTCCTAAACCCATAAAAATAAGAAATTCTTTGACTACTATTTCAAATAACTAAAACCAATTAGAAAACTAGTTACTTGCACACAAAATAAGAAATCTACCTGAAAAAAATTAAGCCAATTTTCTAATAAAATTGATCTTACTTGTCAAGTATATACTCTACCAGAGGTCGAATAGGTTCAAATGTGAATCCATTGATATCAAACTAGCCTCGTAAAATGGAAAAGAAAACATATAAACAAAGCTAACACTTACATTATCCATCAAATCAATAATACATGATCAAGTTCTTAACCAAAAATTTAAAAAAAAATTAAAAATTACTATTCTTCAATAGATTTAAATGATTAGAATGAATTCTTTTCATAATAATATGGCATAATCACTAGAAGGAATATATAAAAATCAAAACTTTCAGTAAGCACAAAAAGAAAAAGCAATCAAGTGCATAACTTAGATTTTGCCTCTAATTTTGACACCAGTGAGAAGAATGGACAAGGTTAAAAAAAATTAATAATTGACATTACTCACATTAGAATTACATATGTCATAGTTTTGTATATGAGGCATAAATCACAAAGTATGCTAATTTCATTCGTGGAAGTCACAAAAAGTAACATCGTAAGTAATAAACTGATACGTTCCTCGATCAACTTGTTTCGAGACACGTAGCACGTTTGCCTAATGATCTAGCGAGGATGTCCAACGCTTGGAATTGCGGGATCTAGAACCAAACGGACGACACGATTTGATTCAAGACGGTAGGACGACGACTCCAATGAAGGTGGATACTCCACGGGATAGGTCGGTAGAACAATCTAAGACGAGACGCAAGATTGCTCAAAACCCTTGCCAGAGCAAGTAAAGGGTCGAATCTCTCTCTCAAGAAGAATCGAAAAAAATATGCAAACTTTATTGATAAAACGTCTACCCCAAAACCTTACAAAGCAAGCCTATTTATAGGCTAAAGGTTGACCAAAAAACCCTAAGGAAACAATGGAAAGGAGTTCGGCCATCTTGGTGTTCAAGATGGGCCGGCCCCATGACCTATGAAGACAAATTAATCCAATCTAACAAGTACTAGGACTAAGGCCCTATTCGGCCGATCCTCTTGGAGGCCCACTTGAGTCTTCATGGGCTTGGATCATGGTGTAAATGACTCGATTGTCTCTCTCCAAGCCCTCAATATCTTTGTGAACTCCATGTTGGTCTTGGACGACTCTAACCAGGGCTTGGAGTGATTCTTTGAAGAGCTTGGCCCGTGCACGTGTGACTGGGTCCAATGGGACTCGGACTGGGTCATTGCATGGGGCGAGACTCGTGCACACATCAGTCCCCTCCTCTTGAGAAGGATTTGCCCTCAAATCTGGATCCTCCTCGTCAAGAAATGGACTTAGGTCCGCAACGTTGAAGGTCGCACTAACATTGTACTCCCCAGGTAGCTCCAACTTGTATGCGTTGTCATTGACTCTTTGGAGTACTCGAAATGGTCCATTACCTCTTGGGGATAATTTGCTTTGACGTTGCTGGGGGAATCGCTCTTTCCTCAAGTATAGCCAAACCCAATCTCCAGGCTCAAAAATCATCTTGCGACGGTGCTTGTTGGCTTGCTGGATGTATTGCTGCGTATGCTTCTCAATGTTTGCTCGCACGGCTTCATGTAACCTGCGCACAAAGTCAGCTTTCTTTTTCCCATCTAAGCTTGTGTGCTCAGAGGAAGGTAAAGGCACCAAATCCAGAGGGGTCAGGGGGTTGAAGCCATAAACAATCTCAAAGGGAGAATATTGTGTTGCACTATGCACAGTTCGATTGTAGGCAAATTCAACATGAGGCAAGCACTCCTCCCAAGACTTAAGATTCTTTTTAATCAAGGCCCGAAGTAAAGTGCCAAGTGTGCGATTGACAACTTCAGTTTGTCCATCACTTTGTGGATGACTAGTGGTGGAGAATAATAACCTAGTACCCAGTTTGGACCACAAAGTCTTCCAAAAGTAACTCAGGAACTTCACATCTCTGTCACTAACAATAGTCCTAGGCATGCCATGCAGACGGACAATCTCTTTGAAGAATAGATTAGCAATATGAGATGCATCGTCAGTTTTGTGACAAGGAATAAAATGAGCCATTTTAGAAAATCTATCAACCACCACAAATATGGAATCATTATCCCGTGGTGATCTAGGCAACCCTAGTACAAAGTCCATAGACAAGTCAACCCAAGGATGGTGAGGGGTAGGTAATGGGGAGTACAAACCATATGGGTTTGTCTTAGACTTTGCCTTGTGACAGGTAGCACACCTACCAACCAAGCGTTCAACATCTCTACGCGTATGGGGCCAGTAAAAGTGCTCTTGTAACATGGCCAGAGTCTTGGCAATGCCAAAGTGGCCCATGAGACCACCACTATGTGCCTCTCGAATCAAAGGATCACGAATGGAAGAATTAGGCACACAGTTTATCTACATGGAATAGAAATCCATCATGCAAGAAGCACTTTCCATGCGGGTTCTTAACACAAGCAGCATAGATATCACCAAAGTCATGATCATTTGTGTGGAGTTCCTTAACCATTTCGAACCCTAGTAACTTGGCATCAAGAAAGGCAAGCAAGGAATGTCTACGTGATAAGGCATCAGCTACCACATTCGTTTTGCCAGTCTTATACTTAATGACATAAGAGAATGTGTCAATGAAGCTTATCCATTTGGCATGTCTCTTACTCAACTTGGGTTGCCCCTTGAGGTACTTCAATGACTCGTGATCAGTGTGTATCACGAACTCCCGAGGGCGAAGATAGTGTTGCTAGGTCTCCAAGGCCCTCACTAATACGTACAACTCCTTGTCGCACGTGGGATAATTTAATGCAGCTCCTCCCAACTTCTCGCTAAAGAAGGCACAAGGCCTCTTGTCTTGCATGAGGACTGCTCCAATACCTATACCAGAAGCATCACATTCAATTTCAAAAGTCTTGTTAAAATTTGGTAATGCTAACACAGGTGCATGTGTGAGTGTGTCCTTGAGGGCAAAAAATGCTTGTTCTTGTGATTCTCCCCAGTGGAACTTGTCATTCTTCTTTGTCACGGCGGTCAACGGGGCGGCAATGGTGCTAAAATCTTTGACAAATCGCCGGTAAAAGCCCGCCAATCCAAGAAAGCTGTGTACGTCAGGGACGGATGTGGGAGTTGACCATTGCTCGATGGCCTCAATCTTGGATTTGTCCACCTTGATGCCCTGCGAACTTACCACATAGCCTAAAAACACAAGTTCGTTAGTACAAAAGGTGTACTTCTTGAGGTTAGCGTATAGACGCGCCTGTCGAAGTGTCTCAGGAACTAATCTCACATGCTCTAAGTGCTCATCCTCACTACGAATATAGATCAGGATGTCATCAAAGTAAACAATGCCAAACTTGCCAATAAAATGTCTCAAAACATGGTTCATTAGTCGCATGAAGGTGCTAGGGGCATTAGTCAAGCCAAAAGGCATGACTAGCCACTCATAGAGACCATGTTTGGTTTTGAAGGCTGTTTTCCACTCATCGCCCTCTTTCATCCTAATTTGATGATAGCCACACCTTTGTTCAATTTTGGTGAAAATAATAGCACCGTCGAGTTCATCAAGTATATCATTAAGTCAAGGAATGGGATGATGATATTTGATAGTGATAGCATTTACAGCCCGACAGTCAGTGCACATGCGCCAAGTACCATCCTTTTTGGGGACAAGTATCACAGGCACAGCGCAAGGACTTAGACTCTCTTTCACCCAACCCTTACCTAAGAGGCCATCAACTTGCCTTTGAAGCTCCTTGTCTCCTCAGGGCCCATGCGGTAAGCAGGTTTGTTGGGTAGTGGTGCTCCAGGAATGAGGTCGATTTGGTGTTCAATCCCTCGAATGGGTGGTAAGCCATCAGGGACCTCGTCAGGGAAAACATCCTCAAATTCCTGCAAGAGAGCTACCATACTCGCAGGCAATGCCTTATCGAGCTCAGCAACATCCAAGAGCACGTGTTTGCAAATCATGAGAAGTACAGGCTGGTCAGAATTCACAACTTTTCTAACGTCCTTAGCCTTAATAATCATATTTTGCTTCCTAGTGGTATGTGTCGTGGGTGATTTGTCACGTGTAACCCTAGGTGTGCTTCCTTGACCCTTGGTCGATGGCTCACTTGCAGAAGTGGAGCCGTTGCCATGGTCGACAACCTTTGGTTTCCTCCTTTGACGATCTTGCTCACATTCTCTTTGCAACTTAAGTTGGTCCTCATACACTTGTGCAGGTGTAAGTGGGGTGAGGCCCTTGCGCTTGCCATCATGCAAGAGTGTGTACTTGTTTGCCCTTCCGTCGAATGTGACGTGTTTGTCAAATTGCCAGGGTCTCCCCAGGATGACATGGGTTGCGTGCATAGGCACGACGTCACAAACAACTTCATCAGTGTAAGTGCCAATGGAAAAGGGAACGCGTACCTGCTTGAAGACCTGCACCTCTCCATCCTCACTCAGCCATTGGAGGCGATAAGGGTGTGGATGTTTAGTAGTGGGGAGCCCTAAGCTCTCAACCATGAGTAGGCTTGCCACATTCGTGCAACTCCCACCGTCGATGATGAGGCTGCACACCTTGTCTCCTACCTTACAGCGGGTGTAAAACAGGTTCTCGCGTTGCAGTTGCTCGTCCTTCTTAACGCGGACGGTTAGCACTCGTCGTGCCACCAAGCACCCTACTTCTCCTTGGGTAGGCGAGCAATCCTCCTCAGCTGACTCTTCTTCCAGGCAGTCGTCTTTGACCAATTTGGGCATCTCCTCACAATCGTCATCATCAGACACGATCTCGCCATTGTGAGTGATGAGCATGACCCATTGGTTTGGACACTGAGACTGAATATGTCCAAACCCTTGGCATTTGAAGCACTTGATGTCCCTACTCCTAGTCTTAGGAGTCTCATGCGGTGCCTTTGAAGTGGACCTGGATGGATCGGAAACCTTGTTAGGGGTAGAATAGGAATTGCGGTTAGAGGCGTTACCTTGGATTCGGTTAGAAGAGGTTGGTGTCGCCGCACTTCCAACTTCGTGGGTCACTCTTCGTGGTGGATTGTCCCTCCATGAAGTGGTGTTAGAAGATTGGAAAGTTCGTGCTCCTCGTCTTGATTTCTTCCCCCGCTCGGCCTTAATAGCGAGTTCTAGAAGGTCGTGCATGTCCAAGTAATGTTGGAGCTCCAAGGCTTCTTGAAGGTCAGGATTGAGACCTCTAAGAAACCTAGCCATCGTGGCTTCATTGTCCTCTTGAATGTTGGCCCTCATCATGGCCATCTCGATCTCTTTGTAGTAGTCTTCCACACTCATGTTGCCTTGAGTGAGGGTTTGAAACTTAGAGTGGAGATCGCGATTGTAGTAGCTAGGAACAAATCGCTTGCGCATCAGTGTCTTGAGTTCTCGCCAAGTCCGAACACGTAGTTCGCCCATCCTCCTCCTATGGGTCCTTACTTGGTCCCACCAGACTAGTGCGTAGTCGGTGAACTCCACGGTGGCAACTTTAACCTTTTGTTCCTCGTTGTAATCGTAGCAGTCGAAGACCATCTCGATACGGCCTTCCCACTCCAAGTAAGCTTCAGGGTCACTTTTGCCTTTGAATGCGGGGACTTGAATCTTAAGCCCCTTGAGTTCGCTCTTAGGCGTGTCCCGTCGAGGCTTCTCGGGTTGCTCGTCGTCTTCACTGGCGGAGTAGTCCTCACTGAGTGCTCCTTTGAGGCCACGGCTACTCCGGTTGCGTGATCCAGAACGAGAGCCTAGGGTGAGACTCTTGGCGAGTTCGTCAAACCGGGTGTGCAACTCCTCCATTTGTTGCTCACTAATGCGTTTGAGCTCATGCCTCATGGCGGTGAACAACAGAGAATAGTCTTTGGAAGGGGGTTGTTGATCTTGCTCCATGTCTTTCCTTACGCCCTGCAAAAGGTTAGTAGTACTAAGAATAGTGCAAATGTGTCCTCACTTCACTCCCTTAGTGTATCACTCACGCTCGTGTATAGCACTCAAAACACTCTTAGTAGACTTACCAAGTACCTTTACCTGTTGGATTAGGTAGTTGAGAAATCTTGCTCAAGTCCAATAATCGTCACCAATGTATCCACACGAGTTTTCAAGAATGCAAGACTTAATTCGGGTGAGATTTGTAGATGGAGTGGACGAAAATTGAGAGGTTATGGGCGGCGGCAGATTTGGAAATATCGCTAAGGAAGGAAACCCTAGATTTCCTAAGATGTAGGAGTGGTTCCTAAAACATAGGAGGGAAAGTAGGGGTGGTTCCTTAAAGCAAGGAGGTAAAATAGGGAAGTGTCCAAGTAGAACAAGGAGCTATCCAAGTATTTTACTTAGTTTCCTAAATTGATTTGGGAAACAAGTTGGTTTTGAAAAAACTCTTTGGGAAACCTTTCTTGCACAACCTTTGGAAACTTCCAAATCCCCTCCCAAGTAGGCTAGCAAATCAGATTTGGAGTCCCCCTATGCCAACCGAAAATTTCCAGCTTTCTCCCTCCAAAATTCTCTCACCAAGGTCAGCTATTCTCTTATTAAAAACTTCTCTCTCCAGCCGCACCCTCTTCTCAACAAATTCGCCCCCCCTTTCCTCTCTCAAGACAAGGTAATTCGGCCCTCTTTCTTCACAAGATAACCAAGACAGATTTGGCTATGGCTTCGCGGCAAGAAAGTTCAAGCGACCTTACGCAAACTACACTCCCACAAGTTGCTCAAGACTCCTCCAAGAAGTTTATTCCTAAGCCAAGAAAACCACGTATGGATGCGAGAGCGTACAAAAAATTTTTTATTCGAAGGGAGGTGCAAGTCTTTAAGGCTCAAGATGATCAAGAACCTCAAGAAAGGGTTGTTCAAGTGATCAAGGCTCAAAGTGATCAAGAATTTCAAGAAGAGGTAGGTCAAAACTTTTGAATTTCTTTTCTTTTTTTTTTTTTGTTTTTCTCCTTCTTGATGTAATTTATGGTTTGGGTGGTATAAGATGCAATAAGACAGATTTGGGCAATAGAAAGTGCGGTTTTCCTTCTTGGTTTTCTTGCTACCCGACTGCCTTTCTCTTTTCTCTTTCGTTTCTCCTTTTTTTTTTCACTCAAGAACAATCCAACAACTTGGCCAAAATAACAAAACAAATCTGGTCAGCCCCTACTTTACGACAATCAACAGCCCCAAAACTCCAAGATCTTATCAAGAACTTCCAAGAGCTTCAAGATTAATTTCAAGAAACTCAAGAAACCTAGAATTCTTGTAATTTTCCTTCAAGGTTCACAACACCAACCAGTTTTAAACCATAAATTAGTTTAGAAAACTACTAAAACAACTTGGGTGGAACACGTAACACTTGGACAGATTTGAGACAAACAACAAAACCCTAGCCGCAAGGACAGAAACCCTAGCCGCCAAGAGGGAAGCCCTAGTCGCCACCTTCTTGTTGGCTTGTTGCTTCGGCTATGGCTGCGGCTTGGACAGATTTTGGTTAAAGCTGAGTAAGACTACGGCCTGATTTGATGATAACAACGACTCAAGACCAAGACAACTTGCGAACAGATTTTGGACAACAAACCGCAACAAACAACCGCGACAATTTTTATTTTATTTTTTTACACGATGTAGACTAGCAATGGCAGGTTTGGTTCGCTGGAAACAAAATTTCTTGACTCCACAGACGCACACAACTACGGACAGCTTTGGACACGAAACAATGGACAAGGTTACGGACTGATTTGACGAACAATTCAAGACTCAAAACAAACAAGTTACGGCCAGATTTGGGAACACAATACCGACCAGAAATTGACACAACAAGAATGACAAAGGACTCCGGACAGATTAGGAATAACGACTCTCACAACAAGAAACTATACGGACAGAATTTTTTTTTTAGAAGGACAAGGCAGCGGAAAACACGGACACTAGATGAAACAAAAACAAAACAATGGATATAACGGAAGATACCTCACCCAAAGCTCTGAAGCCAACTGATACGTTCCTCGATCAACTCGTTTCGAGACACGTAGCACGTTTGCCCAAGGATCTAGCGAGGATGTCCAACGCTTGGAATTGCGGGATCTAGAACCAAACGGACGACACGATTTGATTCAAGACGGTAGGACGACGACTCCAATGAAAGTGGATACTCCACGGGATAGGTCGGTAGAACAATTTAGGACGAGACGCAAGATTGCTCAAAACCCTTGCCAGAGCAAGTAAAGGGTCGAATCTCTCTCTCAAGAAGAATCGAAAAAAATATGCAAACTTTATTGATAAAACGTCTACCCCAAAACCTTACAAAGCAAGCCTATTTATAGGCTAAAGGTTGACCAAAAAACCCTAAGGAAACAATGGAAAGGAGTTCGGCCATCTTGGTGTTCAAGATGGGCCGGCCCCATGACCTATGAAGACAAATTAATCCAATCTAACAAGTACTAGGACTAAGGCCCTATTCGGCCGATCCTCTTGGAGGCCCACTTGAGTCTTCATGGGCTTGGATCATGGTGTAAATGACTCGATTGTCTCTCTCCAAGCCCTCAATATCTTTGTGAACTCCATATTGGTCTTGGACGACTCTAACCAGGGCTTGGAGTGATTCTTTGAAGAGCTTGGCCCGTGCACGTGTGACTGGGCCCAATGGGACTCGGACTGGGTCATTGCGTGGGTCGAGACTCGTGCACACATCATAAACTCAAGAATCAAATGATAGCAATATATAAAGTACTATCTTGGACTGCAAGGACAAAATTTATATATGTAAAAGGAAAACATCACAAATTGCATTAACTAACTTGAAGATATTCAAAACTATAAATTTTATTCATTTAGTATCCACTATTAGATCTTCAGAAACAATTAGTGTTTCACAAAAATAATTCAAATACATTGACACAAGAGGACCATCATCTTGTAATCTTATGGAACTTTAAAAAGAAAAGTTAAAATGAACAGCCAGAAATTGATCAAGTCTAGAAATTGGAAATGTAGAAAAGAAGATTTAGAAATTAAATGAAGACTTTAGCATCCTACAAGATACATGCTTGGCTTAATCCTCAAAATTGAAAAATAAAAGTGAGCAAAATGAAGTAAGGCATAAGAAAAATAAATGGTTATGAAGATGACCATGCAAGCCAAATAGCATAACTAAAAGATTTTTTAACCATACTTCTTTAACTATAATTTAATTTCTAAAATTGAATAGTGCATAACAAAGTAGAAATAAAGCATACAATTTCTTAGACTAAAATCTATAACCTGTTCTTGTGAGAATGTTAAAAGTTGAATACTTGGAATTTAATTAGGGCAAAATGAAAATCAATATTGAGTAGAAATAATCCACATCCTTGCTTTGGTTTGCATACCTATCTGGCTTTGCAATTTTCCCAACATTTTGAGAAGTCCATAACTATTGCTTATTTCTCCTTGTTGATTAGTTATTCCTTCCCCCTTATTTCCCTTTGGCAGTAATACCCTGTAGCATTAACAAACTAAAACAAAAATGAAGTTCAAAAAGACAACAATTGATCAATATATTTGTGATAGCCCCACTTTCCCCAAAGGCGAACTAGAGAGGTCAGCGAACTGTCTGCCCAATTCTCGCCGAGGCTCACTACAATCCATAATTCAAAAATTAGAAATATTTCAAATATTTTCAATATACATTTAAAATACTCCAAAACATTAATATTTAAAATTAGTTAACCTTCAAACTTAAATACAACCCAAAAGAATATGTACTACAGTCATTTGCTATAATACAACTTAAAATCACCAAAAGAAACAATTTAGTACTATTCGTGAGCACTCTCGGTCTTGAACCCTGTTAAGGAAAACAAAGGAGTGGAATGAGTTAAACAACCTAGTGAGGTTCCAAAACACACAAACAGTTCTAATAAATCAAGTAAATTAAGCAAAATGCACATATGGTTCAAAGTTTCACATTGGCACATTAAAATGAGATATTTATCATTTTACAGAAATAAACACATATTAAAAGGATACGGTGTTCACGTGGAACCATTTCGGTCAGTTTCACCTTATAACTCCAATAATTCCCTCGATTTGTCTGGCTATCGCCATATTCCTCCAGTGGTAATACTCGAGTATACTGAAACGGTAGCCCAGGGTTCCAACCTACCCGACCGAGCCCAGTCCTGGCTCGACCAGGGCAGGGCCCAGTTCAGCTAAGATCTTACAACATGCGTAAATAATCAAATAAACCGATAAACGGTAGAAATTCACGGTTAAATGGTAGAAATTTGTTATTTTAGTAGGTCGAGTGTGATAAAGTACATACTCGCCTTAAAACGGTAGAAAATTACATAGGAACAATTATAGGGAGCACTTAACACTTAAACACAAAATAAATATGAAGTAAACATGTAGTAAAACAATTCAAGTCACACACACATGCAAGAAACACTCACAGTTACGTGTGTGATATGTCTCGATTTCTGAAAAACACCCTTGATTACCCTCGACTCCTGAGATAATAACCAACAAATTTATATGACAGTGAAAAACAAAACCTTAGGGTTTTAGCACTTAAGAAGTGAAAAAACAAGAGGTTGGTATATAATTCTCAAATGTATACTAAAGAATAAAGCGAGTCGTTATAGCCTTGAGTCAAGCCTCTTCAAATTCAAAGTTCAAAAGTAAGAATGGAATCATGAGAAAATCAAGTTCTAGGTCAAGAATTAAGCATAATAAAGAACATTAAGGTTTCTTATTTAAATCCAAGGAAACATCAAGTACAAGGGAAACTTGTATCCTCCATGAAATCGAGTTTAAAATAAACCATCAATCTCAAAAGGAAGTTGAATGTTCTTAAAAGTTCGTTTCTTAAGAAATCAGAAAATTTCAGCTTTACGCGACAAAACTTGGAAAATCAGATCTTGAGTTTGGTAAGTCCAAATATTGGAAACTTTACACCGTTGGAAACTAGATTCATAGTACTAAAACTTTCCAGAAGACACATTTCCTAGATTCTAACTAGAAACCATTCAAATCTCAGCTCAAAGTTGTTGTTTCATGAAGACAGGGCAGAACCAGTTATTGTTTTTCAGTAAAGTTTGAAAATTCGGTAAAATTCATAGTTATTGAATTAACCTCTGAAATTTATAACACAGCAAGATTTTCAAATAAAGTTTCAAACACAACAAGTAGAACTAAATTCAAATTTGTGAACAACAAGATACAACAGTTTGAAGATAGCTGGATTTCACAGCCTGTTCAACAATTTTCCAGTTTTCTGCTTTGACACCATTTTGAAATCAGACCATATCTAACTCTACACAAGTCCAAATTGAGAATGGTTTATAGAGTTAGAAACCAGATTCAAAATGCTTCAAATCATCAGAATACATCATTTTCAAACTCCTTTCACAAGTGAGACGAAATTGAGCCACAAGATACAGTTTCCCAGTTTTGAAGAGCTATCTTTGGGGCATCATTTGGGCATCGAAATGGTATTGAAATTATGCCACATTTGGTACACTTAAACTTCCATATATGGAATACCTCTATACTAAATTTAGGCAAAAACTCGCACGGGAAGGTAGTTAATAAAACGACCAAAGTTTGTGAAATTCTTCGAAGCAAATCTGCCAACCCTATCATTCTTTCTTTTCCAAAAGTTTTGTCCAACGAAATCAGCCCCAATTCGCACCATTTTTTAAACCAAGATTCCAGAAACATTTATTGAGTAATTGATGGTTAAATAACACAAAAATTTTTTAAATAAAACACCCCAAAACAAACTTGACCATTCAGTCAGCAGGGGAAAGGAGAATTTCCAGATTTTGGCCAATTTATTTTCATGAAATTTTGAAGCACCAAATGAAAGCGTTTTTGGCTAGAAATTTGTCCACTTAAACCTCAACATATCAGCTCTCAAATGGGCCAAGAAAGTCACAAAAATATGGCATCAATATAGAGTAACAAAAACTCAAAATTTCGGCCAACACTTCTTCCTCTCCTCTCGGTTTCTCTCTTTCTTTTTCCTCTTCTAGTTTCTACCCTTAAAACTCATCACAAACATACTAACACACATATAAACATCATGGCAGCCCTTATATAACCAAGGTAGGAGTTCATAAAGCCACTTCAACCAACCAAATCCAACCAACAACAACAAGAAGGAAGCTACAAGCTTCAAAGCCAAGAAATGAAACAAGAAAGCTAGAGTTTTGGTGAGAGATGTTTATACCTTCGAAACACAAGAAGAAACCTTAGATTTTTGGTGTGAGAAACTCCCTAGAACAGCCCCCCAACCAGCCGGCCCTCTCTTCCCTTCAAGATGTCGTCAAGTTCAAAGTTAAACTAGCAAGGAGTTGCAAGTTCTCTTGGAGATTTTGGGTGAAAAAGTAAGAAAAGCTTGGGGAGCTAGAATGAAGATAAAACTGAAATTTTCGAGGCGAAATGAGGGAGGGGAGGTTCGGCCAAGGAGGAAGAGAAAAGGGAAGGTTTTGTGTTTTGATTCTTGTGGAGGAAGAATGAAGGAAAAGTAACCATTAAGCTTTGTGCAAAAGTCAACTTTCAATAGTGTCGTGCACTGCCACTTTCTCTCTTGTTTGCTACACTTATACACAAATCCTCCAAGGTACTCCCTCTAACACTACAATTACTCATACTTACTAGTCTAGTATTAAATTCTCGAATCTCCAATTAGTCGTGCCGGTGCTACTTTCGAGAAACTTTCGACGCGCGTGCGATAAAAGCTTAATTTAAGAAAAATTCATGTAAAAATAGTAAAATTAAATAACACTAGGGCAAAATAATTATAAAATAAACTAAATTAAGAATAAAAATATGAGTCTTCACAATATTACCAATATATTATTCAATTTTCCCACATAAATTATGCATTGCATATAATTTTGTACATACAACAACTCTTGGAAATCCATCTAATTGATTATTACTCAAAGCTGATTCATGAGACAAAACATGAGAAACTACTGTTATATTGATCGAAATACATTAATTGATGTAAATATTTGACAAGATAGAGGCTGCAATGTTTTGTGGAATGAAGAATCTACAAAGGGGTCGTGGATAAACTATGAAGCTTAAGAAAAGAAATATGAAAGTTGTGGAGTTGTGTTGCTGCTTAGTGTCGATATTAAGATTTGAGAGGTAAGTCAGGTAATACAGAGTATTCAAAGTTGTCCTATGCAGAGTTCATCAATAGTGTTGAAAGATAAGTGCCATGATAGGTGGGTTTTACTGGCATCTATTTATCAATTATTTAAAATAGGATAAAGACCATATTAGTTTGAACGTGCCTAGTAAACTGTAAAGTGTTGAATGCCATTATAAGTAAGTAAACTTGACATTTGAGAAAAAGTGTTTCTCATAGTGATAGTGTTGGTTAGCTTTTTTTTATTAAATTTCAAAATGTACCTATTTCATAATTTGCAATAGGAATAGTTCTTGGAGATAAAATGGAGGTCAATGAAATTATTTCAAATTAGAATATCCTATGCGCATGATTTTACCTTTTGCTTTCTTTCTTTACTCTTAAAAAAATTTTATTTACCACTCTATATATTTCTATGACTATTTATTGCAAACATATATTTGTGACTATTAACACCATTTTTATATATGATTTTATATAATGGTTAATCATGTGTACTTTTTTTTATCGGCAAACCCCGTCCACAAGGTGAGGATTCCAGCCCCTTATTTTATTAATAATCAAAGGAATAAGTACAAAAAGTTTAGGAAAAGAGCAAACGAAGAACTAATGACTTGACTACAAGAAGGGAACTACTTCTTGACAATTGGCATGCACACCAATAAGAACTCTCTACAATGTAACTGCAATGACGCCCTAATCGTTCCAGGAAGCTGATAATATGAAGTGCAAAAAAAACTCTGAGGAAAGCCACAAATTTGCCAACATGTCCGCTAAAGAATTAGCCTCTAAAAATATGCAAGATTGAAGCTAAAAAGGAGCTTAGCAAAGCTCATATCCTTCGCGATATGTTGCACAATGGCCATTTTGATACCATTCTTGATGTAAGCAATCGAACCAAACTCTCTGAGTCCATTTCTGCCATTAACTTGTCCTCTAATATCCCTTGACATGCCTGTAATAATGATAAAATTTCTGCAGACAGTACATCCATCTCTCCAAACTCCTTATAATAGGCAAAAATTAGCCGACCATTGGAGTCAGGTTAATCATGTGTACTTAATTATGCATAAAATGTAAAATTTTTCATTAGTTACTAGTAGGGGTGTAAACTAATCAATCCTTTAACAAACAATTCAAACTTTAACGAACAGTTCAAACTCGATTTGTTAAGGGTTTGATTTGAGTTTAAAAGTATTTGAACTCGAAGTGAATTTGAATACTATTTAGGATTCAATTAATTTTTAAATCAAATTCAAGTGTGTAAGGATTCGATTCGAAGGCTTGTAAGTCGGCTCGATTCATCTAGTATTCTGTATAATATTTTATTTATATATTACTCCATATGAACATATAAGGGGCTATGGTAAAATTGTGGTAAATTTGGGAGACTACTATTGAATTAAAAAAGAACAAAAAACTCTATTTTACCTCTTGATTTGAAAGCTTGATCCTAAGCTGCACAAAAATAAATGCACGATTTTTTCTCTTTGTACCTTCTTCTCTTCCTTACACTTCCATCTTCTAGGGTTTAAACGTAAAACAATTCACTCTACCCTGAGTTTATCGAGAAAAATAGCTGCTATCTTCATCAAAATTTCGAATGGATGTTCACTGTTCAAGTAATCTTCTTCTTAATTACATTTATAGATGGTATATTTGTCTATAAATTAAGAAAATTACAGATTTATGAAAGATGTTGTGCCTGCTTCTCTTTCGTTTAAATTTTGTTGACTCAATGATAAGTAGAGGTCAAAATGGAATAATTTTTCTTTTGTTTTAGATGATTTTGTTGAAAACTTTATACATATAGGAGTTGTCAGGCAAACAAAATTAAGATAAGTATAGACGTAGACAAAATATCTTAATAATCTAATAGAATTGGTGCCTAGGTCTCCATGAAAAAGTTGACTGTAAAGATGCAACTCCATTATACTTTTCCTAATTAATTTTTTTTGTGAGATACTTCAATAGATTGTCTATGTCTTAGTTGATACTAGTAGGTTCTCGGGTGTGCTGAGCACAGCCTAGACTCACAAGAAATGTCAAATTAAATGAATAGAAAATGGTGTTTTTGCCTCTATTTAAGGAATATATAAGCTTGCTGCTATATTTTTTTATGGATTAAATAGCTAACCCAATAATAGTATGCTCCAAAATATACATTGCTATTCCTATATTTGTTACACAATATGATAGTAAACAATGCAAAATGATAAAAACATCATCATTACATAACCAGCTTAGATTACTGTCTTCTACTCATAGCTGTTAAGCAGTTTTAGAAACAGTTTGATACCTTTTTAATGCAATTTAGTCCTAGACAAATATAAGATGAGATGCTAATTACTTATTATGTAATGCAAGGTCAAATCATATTTATATAATATTACATATTATGGACCCATGAAGTTCTGTAGAAGGATAGATTTTTAATGGATCTTAATATTGTATCAAAAGATTAATGATCAGCAATTCCACTATACAGCACTAATAAAAGATTAACAAAAATTCTTGGAAAAAGTTTAAAGCATGTCATCACGCTTCTTCTTCAAGGGGCTTCCTTCTGCAAGATTCGTTGCATTTGAAGTGGTAGCTATGGTGGTGAACAATTGGACAGGTGTAACAGTCTCAACAATCATCGAATCATCTTCAACAATGGCATCATCAAAAATTAAGGTCCTATTAGCTTTGGTTGCTGAAGGAAATGATTTGTTATAGCAGTAGTGTGACACCCCCACTTCTCCCAAGGGCGAACCCAAGGGTATCCGCGGAACGCCTGCCCAGTTCTCGCTGGGACTCACTACAGTCCATAATTTAAAATTAGAAATACTTCAAATATTTTCAATATACATTGAAAGAACTCCAAAACACAATTAGTTAACCTTCAAGCTTAATACAACTCAAAAGAATATGTACTACAGTCATCTACAATAATACAACTTAAAATTTTCAAAGAAAACAACTTAGTACTATTCGCGAGTACTCTCGGTCTTGAACCCTGTTAAGGAAAATAAAAGCGTGGAATGAGCTAAACAGCCCAGTGAGGTTCCAAACTACACTAGCAGTTCTAATAAATCAAGTAAATTGAGCATAACACATGTACGGTTCAAGATTTCACATTGGCACAATAAAATGACACATTTATCATTTTACAGAAATAAACACACATTAAAAGGATACGGTGTTCACTTGGAACGATTTCAGTCCACTTCACCTTATAACTCCAGTGATCCTCTCGGTTTGTCTGACCATCACCTTATCCCTCCAGTGGTAATACTCGAGTATACCAAAACGGTGGTCCAGGGTTACAACCTACCCGACCGAACCCAGTCCTGGCTCAAGCAGGTTAGTAACCAAGGGCAGGATCCAGTTCAGCTTAGAGCTTACAACATGCGCAAGTATTCAAGTAAATCGGTAAATGGTAGTAGTTTACGGTTAATGGTAGAAATTTACTGTTAAATGGTAGAAATTTGTCATTGTAGTAGGTTGAGTAAGATAAAGTACACACTCGCCTTAAAACGGTGGACAATTACATAGGAGCAATTACAGGGTGCACTTAACATTTAAGCACACAATAACTATGAAATAAACATGTAGCAAAATTGTTCAAGTCACGTATACCTATAAGGAACACTTACCGAAATCAAGAGTGTAAAACAAGAGCGAGGCAAGATCAAACGAGTTCCTCGGGATCCTCTTGATCACCTGAGACATGTACAATTACAATTCACCTAGGTATTCAACCAAGGTCTAGTAGTATTCCCGTTACTCTCACTTAAGAGATAACGCGTTCAAATCTAATATAAATATCACTTAATAACTTAATCCACGAGGGTAGTATTTGAAAATACCCAAGAATACATTAATCCAAGTCAAGTCATGTCCAAGATTCTCCAAGTTGAAGATTAAACAGATTTCTAAGTTTTGGCATGAAAACCAAGAAAGATGGAGGATTAGTTTCTTGTCAAAATTCCCTAGTTGAACGCCCAAGTTTCAAGTATAAGTGAGCTTTCTCATTTTTCAAACTCATTTAGTTAAAGTCTAGTAAAACCGCCACTAACAGCTCACTAACTTCTTTAGTCACCAATTCAAGTTGTACCCGTAAATAGAGTAAAATTCTCAAGTTCTCTTTTAATAAAAGCCTCACTCAACGTCCATTTTCAACAATTAAATTGAGGGCGTATACTCAAGAGACTATGGCGATAGAAGCTTTGGCTTTCAAATAAGGAAAATAAATACATTTTTACTTGGAAGCTCGGCCAAAATATTCCGAGTATTACTAATTACGTTCACAAGAAACTTTTTAAATCATTCTTTTTTAAAATACTTGTATGATTGCCAACTCTAGTACAATTATCAAGACCATAATAATAGGGGTTGAAGTCTCTAATTTAAGTTCGAAGAGAAATACTATTAACCAAGGGAGTTATATGACCAAGTAAATACATCAAGAGAGGTTTATCCTTCAGAAACCAAGATTTGAAATGAAAGTTCAAAGTTCCAAAGAGACCTTGTATTAAACCATGAAAACAAACTTAAAACAGTCCAATAATCACAAAGGATGGTGGAAAGTTCTTAAAGGAGTAATTTGGTTGAAAACAGAAATTTTCCAGTTTAGAGGGACATTATTTTGAAAAATCATATCTCGAGTTTCGTAAGTCCAAAAATGGAAAACATTATACCGTTGGAATCTTGGTTCAGAGTACTAAAAGTTCCTAGAAGACACTTTTCCAAGATTCTAAACGGAAGACATTCAAATTTCATCTCAAAATGGCTGACTTGAGCTTACAAGACAGTTTCGGTCATGTTTTTCGGCAAACTTTGGAAATTCGGCAAAATTCACAGAAAGTGAACTAGGCTCTGAAATTTGTAATACAATAAGATTTCTAAACAAGGTTTCAAACACAATAAACGGAACTAAATTTGGAGTTTCGAGTATCGAGATACATCAGTTCAAAGTTGGTCGCGTTTTGCAAACTGTTCAGTCATTTTCCAGATTTGAAAAGCTATCTTTGAAGTATCATGTAGCCATCGAAATGGCATTGAAAATACACCAAATTTGGTACACTAAATCTTCCATATGTGACCTATATCTCTACCAAATTTCATGTGAAAACTCACGTGGGAAGGCAATTATTTTGCCATCGAAATGGCATTGAAAATACATCAAATTTGGTACACTAAATCTTCCATATGTGACCTATATCTCTACCAAATTTCATGTAAAAACTCACGTGGGAAGGCAATTAACAAAATAATCAAAGTTCATGAAATTTCCAAAGCAAATCTGCCATCTTACCATTTTCTTTCTTTCCAAAAGCTTTGTACCATGAAATCAGTCCCAATCCACTTCAATTTTGAAACCAAGGTTCCATATACATTTGATAAGTAATTGGTGGATAATTGACATCAAAATTTTTGAAATAAAACCTCCCACAGCAAACTAGATCAGTCAGCCAGCAAGAAGGAAAAGTTTTCCAGTTTTCCAGTTTTGCCACAGTTTGGAAATTGAACCATATCTCACTCAATACAACTTGAAATTGAGAATGGTTGGTGGCATTGAAAACTAGGTTCCAAATTCCACATTTCATCAGAAGATATCATTTCCAAAATCAGTTCACAAGTAGTTCAAATTCAAGCCATAAGTTACAGCTTCTCATTTCCATTCGAATGAACAGGCTGAACAGAACAGCCAACTTTATCAGTTCACTGCAGTTCACGCAAAATGAACTAGACAGTGATTTTTATACCTTTAGAAAGCTACAGATGTCTAGTTTCAAATGCCAGAAACGGCACTCGATTTTGACTTTTGTACAAAGAGTTATGTTCAATCAAAGATACACTGTTCAGGCCTTCGGATGACCATTTCCAGATTTCTTGCAGTTTCAAAAATTCTAGTTTTGCTCAACCAAATCAAATGATTTTTGGTAGACACTTTCAACACACAATATACAACATATATCAACCAATTTCACAGCTAAACAACCAACAAAAATCAAAATTCAAGCCAGAACAACAACAGGGCAGATTCGGCCATCTTGCTTCCTCTCACGGTTTTCTCTCTTTCTTTTTCCTCTTCTAGTTCTTCCATTAAAACTCATCACAAACACACAAACACACATATAAACATCATGGCAGCCCTCATATAACCAAGATGGGAGTTCATAGGGGCCACTTCAACCAACCAAATCCAAGCAACAACAACAATAAGGAAGCTACAAGCTTCAAAACCAAGAAATGAAACAAGAAAGTAAAAGCTTTGGTAGAGGTGTTTATACCTTCAAAACTCAAGATGAAACCTTAGATGAAACCAGAAATTTTTAGCCGAAACTCTCCAAGAAAAGTCCTCAAGATTGCTCCTTACTCCTAGATGAAGTGTTACTCCAAGTTATTTGCAATTTGGTGGAGGTTTGGTGAGTGAAATCAAGCTAAACAAATGGAGTTTTTCCTTCCCTTTTTCTTTCTTGTTGGTCTGGCCGAAAATGAGGGAGTGAGGAGAGAGAGATAAGGGTTTGTTTGTGTGATGAAACTTGGAGGGAAAGAATGAAATAGTAGCCATAAGTGTTGGGCAAAAAGTCAACTCTTAATAGTGCCCAATTAGGGTTTTTGTACTACCACTTTCTCTCGGGTTTGATTCACTTGTGCACTAAATCTCCAATGTAACTCCTTTAACACTATAATTATTCACTCTTAGTAGTCTAGTATTAAATTCTCAAATCTCTAATTAGTCGCGCGGTGTGACTTTCGAGAAATCTTCGATGCGCGCGCGGTAAAAGTTTACTTTAAACTCACTCACATCTAATCCCTCAATTAACTTTTCTTAGTCTACTATTAATCATTTTTAATTCTTCAAGACTAATGTACTCTCGGATCGAATATAGCCTCGAAAAGTGTGTACTCATTATTTCTCGCTAAACGAGCCGTAGAAAAATTAAATTTGCTAATGAAACGTTTTAAAATTATAAAAGGGACATTTTTGCATACAAATGGACTTAAAACGGATGAAATAAATTATTTGGGATAAATGGGTGAATAAATAATTAAATAAGCCAGTGAAATAAAATAAAAATAAGAAAAATTTTGGATCCTCACAAGTAGAAGGCTCAACAATGGAGGCACGTAGCTTTTTTGGTTGATGGAGTGAAAAATTCATGCTCAGGGTGCTAAATAAGAGCATCAAGGTCTACAATTTTTTTGCTAGCTTTTGTAGTTGTGATTGGTAGAAAAATTTGGGTTAATTCTTGAGTAGTGTATGTTTTGATGATACTAAATTTACTTTCTTTTTGGTCTTGATAATCTGTCTCATAATAGCATATGAAACAGAATATCATATATTTTTTAATACTAAATGCTAGTTTAGAAGAAAGTTCAGTTTCTTGCATTTTTTATTATATAAACATGACTATTCAATGCAATAACTAGTATATGATATGCAATTGCTACTATTTTTAACTATTATTGTAATTGCAATTCATTATTATCTTACCTCATTATCAACTTCTCAGAGTTGAAAAATTATGAATGGTATCAACTACTCAACATATGGATTAAAGACGATAGTGTATATCAATTATGCTCCATTCTAGTTTCAACTAGTTTCAACTTTATGTGGTAGTTAACTAGTTACAACTTTACTATCTTCTCTGCAAGATGGCATCTGATATCCCATTCTAGTTTAGCATTGAGAGACTTTTATCAGTTTACACATGCTGCAAACCAATATTGTTACTGTCCAAGAGTTAATTTAGTTTTTCCTTTTATCCATGCTGTTTTGGCCTGATAGGTGTTCTTTTTAACATTAAACAGAACACGTGACTATATTCAATATCTATATTCAATTCAACTTAATTATTCAATTTCAAATTGACTATTGTATTAAAGATAGAACTGTAGTAGCATTAATCAAAGTACAAACTTATTTAAAATCACAAAGGTTGTCAATATAATAACAAATATATACTTCCCCTTAAATGTGTCAATAAAACAGGCTCTTTATTTTGAAAATTTAAACTATGCAAAACCATAAACTATTAAAATTGGACAAAGATCAAATCCAATTCATTGTAACTCCAAGAAGCCAATAAAACCATGAAACATACTGAAAGAGAAAAAAAAACAAAAATGAGGAAAACCACACACTCAAGTGGATCCAAAAAAAAAGATCCAAGAATTTTAAATTGTAGTAAAAAAATCAAGTTAATTTGCAGCATTTGAGATCTTTTTAGAATATATCATGGATTCTATGCACAACCATCACGTAATATATTAATTTATTAAGTTTCTAATTGGTGTAAGCAATAATACACCTTATAAATCCTATACATATGGACTAAATTGAAAAAAAAACCTCAAAAAAATAAAGGCATTGTCAACACAGAGTTAGCTTGACAATAACATGGTTGCCTTGCACTAATAGATATCAAGTTCCTAAAAACAATAACTATCAAACACTATCAGACACTTCCTTCACAACAAAATTCACAATGAAAGAGGCGCTAATTCATCAAGCTAAGCATGACAAAATAGCTGACTCCTCTACTAAAAATATCAAGCTAAACAACGGAATCATTGTTTATCCATCCATGTAATTACCTTACATTCAATGGTTCTACACACAGTCTAATCTAAACATTAGAAAGCAAACAATTAAAGATAAAGCAAATACATAACAAATCAAAACTAAAGGCAGACATGGATTGATCATAGTTTAAGGGCTTGTTTGGTTCCAGAAAACTACTGGGGAAGAGGAAAGTCTTTCAATTAGAAACTGTTTCCCATGTTTGGTGTGAGGTAAACTAGTATGGAAAAGAAACCAAGGGAATTCATTATGGAATTAGGAATGTATTTCTGTCTAAAAACCATTTCCTCTAATTTTCGTGAGGAAACAAGGGGAAATATAACTCTAAACGGGTCAAAGCATGGATCTTACTCAAATTAAATTAACTATTTAGATCTTTTTAAAATAAAACAAGCCTTAACTTCCCTGCTTTGTAGTCTATTTTATCTCTTTCACTAGTCGCTACCCTGAATCAATGATTTTTTTCTCCAACTTTCATTGATTCTAACATCTGAATCCCCCCATCCTGACCATCTTCCCTTTCTTAAGCACCTTTCTATTGTGGTACAGAACCAGAATTGTTACAGGAAATGGAAAGAACAAAGCTTAGGAAATGAATTTAGAGAATTTTCAAGCACAAAGAATTCAAAACAAACACCTCCTTTGCATTAATCAATCTCGTAGTTCAAATACAGAAATAGACTTGGCGGGAAAAGTACAGAAGGGGAATTAGAATGTAGGAAACGTGAAGAAGAAGAAAATACAAAGAGAAAAATTCTCTTTGATTACAACAGCAAGGATTTAGCCAAAAGAATGAAATGAACATTACATAATCCTTAGCTTTATACCACTAGTAATCTAACTAACTAATCCCACTAGCTAATGAGTGAGTAACACGTGGCTGTAGGAATCTTTCAGTTAGCTTGGACCACAGCTTCAGCAGAGATCGCATGAACCCAGCAAAGGCGTGATTTCCTGGTCACGCCTTCTCCTGTTGTCTTAGCTCCTTCCACGCCTTTCTCGTTCCATCTTTGCGCCTTCTTCCTGTTTGTGTACTAACTAACTCTTGGTCGCGCCTTCCAGCTAATTTCTCTTCAGACTCACGCCTTCCCTCTTTCCCCTTCCACGCCTTCTGACTATTGACTTCATTACAATACCTCCCCCTAAGAAAACAATCTTGCCCTCAAGATTGAAACGTGGGAAACTGCGTTTCAATTCCCTCAGCATCCTCCCAAGTGGCTTCTGCAGGATCCGTAGCCCACCAGTGAATCAGCTACTAGACAGCAGCAGCATTACCTCTTTTCACTATTCTCCTATCAAGCACAGCTACTGGCTCGACCTTCCAATGTCCCTTCTCGTCCACCTCAGGTAGTTGGAGAGTAGGAGTGACTTTGTCTCCAACTTTTCTCTTGAGCAGAGATACATGAAAGACAGGATGCACTTTGGAGGTGGCAGGTAATTGCAGCCTATAGGCCACGTTTCCAATCCTCTCCTTTACCTTATAGGGGCCAAAGTACTTAGCTGTGAGCTTGGTGTTTCCCCTGAGAGCTACTGAGCTTTGCCTGTAAGGTTGTAACCTTAGATACACCCAATCTCCTTCACTGAATTCCCTCTCACTTCTCCTTTTATCAGCATATTTCTTCATTCTTTCCTGAGCTAGCTTCAAATTCTGTTTTAACATATTGTCTATCTGTTGTCTTTCCTTGACATAGTTCCCAACTGCAGCCACTTTGGTGTGCAGGTAAGGTCCTAGAGCTAGTTGGGGGGTGGAATACCATACAATGCCTCGAATGGGGTCATCTGGATTGCTGTGTGATGGGTGGTGTTATACCACCATTCTGCCAAGGATAACCACTGGTTCCATCTCTTAGGTTCTAGGTGAGTGAGGCATCTGAGGTACATCTCCAGCACCTGATTCACCCTCTCAGTCTGCCCATCTGTCTGAGGGTAATAGGTTGTGCTGTAATCCAGCTTAGCTCCGAACTTAGTGAAGAGTTCCCCCCAGAATTGGCTGACAAATATCCTGTCCCTATTTGATAGCATACTCTGAGGAATCCCATGCAACTTACTGACTTGATCAATGAAGAGTCTGGCTATCTTTGGGGCATCAAAAGGGTGAGCTACACTGATGAAGTGGGCATATTTGGTAAACCTGTCCATAACTACCATTATGGTGTCTTTCCCTTCTGATTTTGGCAATCCCTCAATGAAGTCCATGGAGACATGGCTCCATGAATGTTGAGGGATAGGAAGGGGCTGTAGTAGGCCTGGGTAGGCTACATGCTCATCTTTACACTTCCTGCATGTGTCACATTCCAATACAAACTTCTTGATCTCCTTGTACATCCCTGGCCAGTGAAACAGTTGTTTGGCCCTCATGTAGCTGGCCTGAACCCCAGAATGTCCTCCCATTTGAGAATCTTGTAGAGCAGAGATTAGCTTCCTCCTTATGTCACCTTGTCCTCCTACCACTAACCTTTGTCTGTATCTGAGGATACCATCTTGATAGGAATAGTCTGGTACCTGTGTAGGGGTCAGTAGCACCAGAGAAATGGTCCCCTGAGCCCACTTATCCTCCTTATACCTCTCCATCACTTCTCTGATCTAAATGGGCACTGCACTGGATATAGCTGTACATTCTCCTGTTTCCTCCCTGCCCTGCCTGGAGAGAGCATCAGCTGCCACATTATCCTTTCCCTTCTTGTAGTGGATTTCATAGCTCAATCCCAGTAGCTTGGTGAGCCACTTCTATTGAAGAGGAGTGTTGTGATCCTCTGCTCCAACAGATATTTCAGGCTCTGCTGGTCAGTGTGTATGATGAAATGATGTCCCTCTAAATAGTGTCTCCACTTGGTAACAACAGTCACCAGTGCCAGTAGCTCCTTCGCATATATAGACAACCCCATGTTCTTCTGTCCCAAGGCTTGACTGAGGTAGGAAATTGGCCTCCTGTTCTGCATCAGTACAGCCCCCATGCCATTGTGACATGCATCTGTCTCAATGGTGAATGGTTGGGTAAAATCAGGCATAGCCAGTACAGGGGTGCTGCACATGGCCCTTTTCTGCTCTTGAAAAGCTTTCTCTGCATCCTCCCCCCACTGGAAACTGTCCTTCTTCAGCAGGTTTGTCAAAGGTTTGGCTATGGCTCCATACCCTTTGACAAACCTTCTGTAGTAGCCTATCAACCCCAGAAACCCCCTCAGCTGTTTGACATTCTTTGGTCTGGGCCATTTCTCCATACTCTCCACCTTTATAGGGTCAGCTTGAACTCCCTCTGTTGATATGATATGTCCCAAATACTCCACCTGCAGCTGTGCAAAAGAGCACTTGCTCATCTTAGCATATAGCTGGTGTTGCCTTAGGATATTCAGTACTTCAGTAACATGTTTGACATGCATCTCCATGGTTGGACTGTAGACTAGGATGTCATCAAAGAATACCAGAACATGCTTCCTCGTTTGTTCCTGGAAGACCTGGTTCATCAGGCTTTGGAAAGTTGCAGGGGCATTGGTCAAGCCAAATGGCATGACCTTGAACTCATAGAGTCCTTGGTGAGTTCTGAACGCTGTCTTTGGGACATCTTCCACCTTGACTCTGATCTAGAAGTATCCTGCTCTCAGATCCAGTTTGGTGAAGTACCTAGCCCCATGTAACTCATCTATCAGTTCTTCAATCAGAGGCATGGGGAATTTGTTCCTCACTGTCAACTCATTTAACTGCCTGTAGTCCACACAGAACCTCCAAGTTCCATCCTTCTTTTTTACCAGCAGCACTAGTGAAGCAAAAGGGCTACTACTAGGTTGCATGATCCCATTTCCAGCATCTCTTTCACCAACTTCTCAATCTCTGTCTTCTGTACGTATGGACACCTGTATGGCCTCACTTGGAAAGGCTTGGCCCCCTCCTTCAATACAATTTGGTGGTCATGGCTCCTGGTTGGGGGCATCCCCTTAGGTTCTGTAAAAACTTCTCTGTACTGCTCTAACACCTGGTTGATCTCAGCAGGTACCTGTTCTGCATTTCTCCCTTCTTCTACTACCACCAACTAAGCTATCACCCTATATGACTGCTTCCTCAACCACTTCTCCATCCTACTTCCTTTTAGCATTCTCAGCCCAGGGCTAGTGCTCTTCCCCAGCAGCATTACTTCCTGCTTACCCTTGCAAATCCTCATGCCGACTTCCTTGAAGTTAAATTCTATGGTGCTATGTTTGGCTAGTCAGTCTACCCCTAAGATCATATGACAGCCACCTAACTTCAAGGTATTTAAGGGGTGTTGGAATTTATGGCCCTGCATTTCCCACTGTAATGGTTTACTTAGACCCCTTGAGCCTACTCTCTCTCCATTAGCTACATTCACTATCAGTGTAGGACCCTGGACTCCAAGCTTCAGTTCTTTTACCAATTGCTCATCTATGAAACAATGAGTACTGCCACTATCTACCAAGGCAGTAATATGTCTACCTTTCACTACTCCACCTAGTTTAATAGTCTTGTGGCCCACTCCCCCAGCCAAGGCATGGACAAACACCTCTATGTGTTCATCAGTCAGATCCCCATTAATGCAATCACAATAGATTTCTTCCTCTTGCTCCCTACTCTCCCCTGTACCCTCAACTTCCTCAGCCAATAGGAAATGCACATGAGACTGTTTGCATACATGGCCCAAGGTGCAAGGTTCAGCACATCTATAGCACAGTCCTTTTTCCCTCCTCGGGTTGATTTCTGTAGGGGTTATTTTCTTAAACTGGTTCCGATTAGCTGTAGCCTGGTCATGGAATTTGTTCAGGTGTTTGGGGTTGTTTTGGTTCCATTTGGGGTGGGGTAGTGCTTTACTGTGGTTTTTATTGCTGCTGAAACTGGTAGTGACTGGTTTTTGCATTTTCTGGATAGCCTTGAGGTTCTTTTCCTGGAGTTTTGCCAAGGTGTCAGGTTTAGACATCTTCACCATGTTAACCACTTCCTCTTTCAATCCACTCATAAAACATGCCTTATAGTAAGAATCATATAGGTGAGGTAAGGATGGCATTACCAGAGCTTTCAACATCTCAAACTTTTTAAGGTATTCAGCCACGGATCCAGTTTGCACCAGTTTGTTGAACTCCTCAATAGCTTCTTCTGGACTCCCCTCACCAAATCTGACACACAGAGCAGTTGATAATTCTGACCAAGGAATAGTCTCCTTACCATGGAAGACTCCATGGAACCAGATGTCTGCTCTGTCTCTGAAGTAGAGCTCAGCTACCTCAGCCTTCATATCCTCTTCAATTCCATGTATCTTGAAATATTTGTTAGCCTTCCTGATCCACTCCCTTGGGTTATCACCATCAAAAATTGGCAGATCCATTTTAGGTAACCTGTTATTGAGCTTGGTCTCCCTCCTGCCATATGTTTCCTTCTGTGATTCCAGCTTGGATTCATCAGGATGATCTCCTCCCCTTGAGCTGCTACTTCCTTCAAGCTCCTTCCCTCGGTCACTGATCTTAGCCATCAACTGAGCCATCATGTTCATCATTCCCTCATACTTCTGGTCCAACCCTTTCAGCAGCTTTTCAGTGGCATCCTGTCTGAACTCCATTGTCCTGATAGCTTGTTCCATTCCCTCACTCTTATTGGTAAAGGTCCTGACCACACTTCCCAATTCAACTACGTCTCTTCTCAGAGTTTCATCCTGATTCTTTGTCATCCCCATGGCTCGCAATCAAGCTCTGATACCACTGTTGTGGTACAGAACCAGAATTGTTGCAGGAAATGGAAAGAACAAAGCTTAGGAAATGAATTTAGAGAATTTGTAGGCACAAAGAATTCAAAACAAACACCTCCTTCGCATTAATCAATCTCGTAGTTCAAATACAGAAATAGACTTGGCGGGAAAAGTACAGAAGGGGAATTAGAATGTAGGAAACGTGAAGAAGAAGAAAATACAAAGAGGAAAATTCTCTTTGATTACAACAGCAAGGATTTAGCCAAAAGAATGAAATGAATATTACATGATCCTTAGCTTTATACTACTAGTAATCTAACTAACTAATCCCACTAGCTAATGAGCGAGTAACACGTGGCTGTAGGAATCTTTCAGTTAGCTTGGACCACAGCTTCAGCAGAGATCGCATGAACCCAGCAAAGACGTGATTTCCTGGTCACGCCTTCTTCTGTTGTCTTTGCTCCTTCCACGCCTTTCTCGTTCCATCTTTGCGCCTTCTTCCTGCTTATGTACTAACTAACTCTTGGTCGCGCCTTCCAGCTAATTTCTCTTCAGACTCACGCCTTCCCTCTTTCCCCTTCCACGCCTTCTGACTATTGACTTCATTACACTTTCATTTCCATCAAACTTGGAAGCGAATTCTTGATCGAAGTCTCTGCAAGTAATGAGTTACAATTGAATATAGACCCCATTTTTTGGTAATTTTTGAACACTCTAGATCTTTACACATGTTGTCTTTGTCATCTAATCTATTTTCAAGAATCGATGTTGTGATGGGTGGGTCTATATTTATCATAGTTGAAGAGCACCTAAAACATCAATTGATATTGTGACGATCCCACCTCTCCCAAGTGCGTACCCTAAGGTATCAGCGGGCCGTCTATCCAACTCTCGTCAGGACTCGTTAACAAACCACAAAATCAAACCCAATATCCAATTTTGCCACAAAATACGCTAAATACAACTAGTACATACAGTTGTCTGTCGAAACAACTTAAAATACAAAAGAGGGTTTAAGCTTACAATTCACATTCAAAATAATGTAATACCCTAATCACTTAGTCTAACTAAAATAAAAGCTAAGTGCTAATTCCCCAAATCACGAACCAACCCTGCTAAGAAAAACAAAAGAAAAGGTATGAGTTTGCACCACGTGAGGTCTAAGAAAGACATGCAATTTAAGAAAGCAATAATTTCATATTTTAAGTCAACAAGAAACATAAACAAAAGGTATCATATAAGCACATCATTAAAATCGATATGTCAATCATTAAAGATACTGAGTACTAGCAAACACTTTATCAATCAGTAATTCAAGTAGTTGATACTCCGTCAACTTTCATGTCATGTAGAATCACCACTTCACACCACTCCGTCCACCTTTCACCCCCTACCGGACCCGCACACCAACAAAATTTCAATGATTGGTATTACTCAAATATACCTAGAATAGTATGGATCCAACATATATACACTACCCAAGGTTTGCTAATCGAGTTGACCAAGCCCTTGCCGGCTCAATCTCGAATAACTAGCCATTGAGTTTTGGGGCCCCCACATATCATTAATATTATATCACATTCACTTATAGCAATAATAATTTAACAGGGTCGAGTGTGATAATGTATACACTTGCCCATTCATAAACAAGTTCAAAAGAATGACAGTTTATAATCATATCATTTTCTCAAGCTCATTAACATATCAAGCATTTGTATAGTGCTACCATGCACTTAGAACACTCACCAAATAGCACTTAACCGTCTACAGAAGGATTGCCTACACGTTCAGATTGCAGCCCTAGCAAACAATTACAACATATAAGTGAACCCTTAGTATTCACCAAATCAATTCACTTAAGCACGAAAACTTTGTTTTCAAATTAGTCGACTTTAGTATCCTAGACACTTCAACCCATTCAGGTTTTCAAATCAGCAATTCAGGTAAAAATACAACTTTTCATTAAGGCAAAAACATTTCAAAAGTTTGAACAAGACTTTTCACTCCTACAAGTTTTCTAGCAAACAAATCATAGCAAAAGTCTACTTTTTCAATTACTTACTTTCATAGTTTTTGTCCCAAAAATCATTACACAAACCAAGATCAAAGTTTAATAAGGTTTCTTGAACTAGACCAACCAAAACTTCATTAAAACAAGGATCCAAAGTCAAATCAATCCATGAAGTTGTCAACCACTAAATTTTGGAGGAAATCTTACTTTCCCCTCTTTTTAACTTCAAAATTTTGATCCAAAATTATTATACATACCAAAATCAAAGTCCAATAGAATCTTTTGAACTAAATTTCACCCAAAACAGTTTTTAAAATAGAAAATTAAAGTTGGAGTTTTTGGCTCACAAATTTGGCCAACTTAGGCCATTTTTCTAGCTTTTTCAACTTTACTTTTTCCAACTAGATAACCCACATCACCACTTCATTTTCTTACAAATTTTTCAACATAATCCAACCAACATACATAGAGTCAAGTAGCATCAAATTTCCTAAAAAAAAATTCAGTACAAGTGTACAAACAAGCCACAAATTCAAGGAAGGTAAAGATGAAATTTGTCCATGATAATTGGCCATTTAAATAGAAATTTTAGCATATATATACTCCAATTTTCACCAACAATCCACCATAAATCACACTCAAATCCTCATGGGTTTCATCAATCATTAACTTTAGGATCTCAAGAGACAAGAATCCCTCAAATTCTAGCCAAATATATCAAGATATAAGCGTACCAAGATCATTAAAGCATTGAGTACCAAATTTTTATAAAACTTTCAAACCCAACATGGGTTTTCTATAAATACCATAGATCTACCAAGATCTAGTCCAAAATTGCTTGAAAAGCAAAAGAATGAAGTAGATTAGCCACTTACCTCTTCAAAGCTCCAATCTTTAGCAAAATTAACCCAAGAAAATGGCAAGATCCACTCTTAGGAGCCTTTTCCTTCAAGATCTTTCAAAAGTTTAAGTAGTTTGGTGAAAGGGAAGTTTGGGTCTGCAAGAATTTCAAGAAGAATTGGAGTCTCTCTCTCTCTCTCTCTTCCTCTCTCTATGGTTCGGCCATCAAGGGAAGCAAAATGAGGGCATTTTGGTTGTTTTTGAGCTAATATACTAGCCACAAGAAAGGTTTTTAAGTCAACTTTGACTAGTGTCCAAATAGTGTCTTCCACTTAAATTTCTTGTTATTAACCCTTAGACTTTCTAACCTTCTTTTACCTCTCAAAAATCTTTTTTTATTTCACTAATATCTTAACTTATATTCTTCTAGGGTTTTGGCCAAATTCACTAATAAGTCGCGAAATCAACAATTTCAAGAAATTAATCGCTAGAAGGTTAAAATATGCAAGCAAAAGAAACTCATTTATCACTTAACAAGTAGATCACTAAATGAATGCAAATTTTATACAAATATAATTTAAATAGAAATGCAAACAGTTGGGAAGTGAGAAAATAATTTTTTTTCTAGGTTATCACAGATATTGTGTTACCACATGAATTGATATTTTATTATATAAATTCACTTTTGTTCCTCAGTTTTGTGTTGGGATATTTGATTGTTGTCCTCTCCTGAACCATGGATGGTCGATTTTGACAAAGCCAACGACCCGTCATATCTAGACATCCTTCGAAAGGAACTTTGCAAGTTGAGTCTTTATTTATTAAATAGGAAAGATTCCAAATGAGAAGAGAGTCTCCACTCATCAATATAGACCTTTGGACCGTACCAATTGAGCCTACCGTCGAGACATTTAAAACGAGTTTTCAAAATACAAAAGAGGTACTTATTGGATGGAAAATAATGATTATCTCTAAGAACTCTTGAAACAATTAGATAATTACATGTCTGCATTTATATGAATTGAAATGCAATTTGATGAACATGTTATCTAAATTATTACATGCCTTAGCCAGTAATTAAAGTCCATTGCTTCTTGCCTTTTATAATCATTGATTCATTTAGTAAGTCCAAATTGAATAGACAGGAACTAAAAGAACTTTATCTCTTAATGTATCTATAGTAAATACACTTGTCTATATCTAGTTTGGGAAAAATCTCTACAACTTATCATTTCTGGAGCTTCTGACTGATTTAGAGTTTCAGGTTGAACCTAGTAGCTATATGCTAGCTGAAAAGCTATTTGCTGTAATTTCAAGTTGAGTGCTTTAAGGCTATATGCCGTTGGATACAATGGATATGCTGTAATTTCAATTTTTAAACATTCAAGTGCATGACATATATAAGCTGTCTAAGAAATCCATGTAATCAATCAACAAATGGGAGTGGTATTCCTACATTAAAAAAAAAAGAAAGAAAGAAAAATTGGCAACGACTAAGTAGCAACTTCAGTAATCTGGCAACCTTCTTTTTACCAATATGACTCCCTTGTTTGCATAGGCTGCTCAATAATTTTTTAACTTTTAAGAGGCATCACAGTATAATAGCCAAGAAAACCTAGAGGAGGGAGAAGGAAAAATGCGCGAGAATGGCTCATCCCATGCGTGATAAGAAATATAAAATATTTTGGAAGTTAGTATAGCTAATGAATCATCCTTTGTAGATTTAGTACGAAATGTTTCAAAAGGACAAAAATGACAAAAATATTTACACCAAAAACTATCTTATTGTTATTATTCATTTTAATTTTAATTTTGTTTTCCATTCTTATTTCCTTCAGAAAATCTTTTTTGGAATTCCTTTCCATTTGTTTAGTACTTTTCTTTGTTAACCAAACAGAATAAAGCATTAGGGTTTTCAAAGGCATTCACTTCCCATTTTCCACTTTCTATTCCTCACTCGTTTCCTGGAACCAAATAGGGCCTAAAACAATTAAGATACATAGAATTTCTCACTACTTTGAATAGAAAATCAAGCTAAACATGACAAAATTACTTACTGCTCTACTAAAAATATCAGGCTAAAATTATTCCTGTACAATAATAATTGACCATAACATGGCTAAATTATTATTTTCCAGCCATGCAATTGCATTACATTCAATATTTTTGTACATAGTCTTATTTAAACTGTAAAGAGCAAACAACTAAAGACAAGGCAAGTACACAACAAGACAAAACTAAAGACAAATCTAGCTTGATCATAGTTTAAAGAAATTAAGATACATGGAATAATTCATTGAGTAGTAAACCATGTCTGATAGTAGCAAAACTATCATAAAGAAAGCAAACACACGAAATCTATGTGCTCAGAATAGAAAAGAGATTACACAAGTACCAAAATAGGAAAAAGAAGAAACATCATTACAAAGATGAAAAAAGAGCAAAAAAATACACAAACAACAAACACACACACATATATGTTTGCAAATACACGATTATTAAAAAGGTAATAAATACTTAAATCTATATTTTTGTTTTATTTTGAATGTTCTCATAATAATTATTTTGACTTTTCTGTTGATTGTCATATAATTCATAAATAATAACCTTTATGGTTTAATAATAATACTAACCTTCATATAATTCATAAATATATGTTGATTGTCTTCTTGATTTTTGATAATGTTCTTGTATGGTGCTTTTTCAACTTAGACATACATCCTATTTTGGACAAGAATTAGTTTGATGGGGAAAATGCACTTTTTATCTCTAATATTTGGGATGTTGGGCAATTTCATCCCTAAAGTTTCAGTCAAAATACATTACATCCTCATAGTTTTGTAATTTTGACCAATTTCATTCCTAAAATTTCATGCAAACAGATTTCATCCTCATAATTTTATAAATTTGAACAATTGAGGACAATTGAATGATTGTTAACCAATTAGGACCGAAGATCATCACATGACTAGCATGTCCTGTTAATAAATGTATTGTTAATACTTAATTCGGTTATTGATTAAATTATATAAATAATAATGAGTGTATTCGAATAAGAATTTTTTTTTAAAAATTTGTGATATTATGCATGTGAGAAAAAAATAGACTGGATGATAAATAGACGATTGAAAAACATGCATATGATGCAAAAATAAAATAATATTTTGCAAATTAATGACAATCTAAATAATTCTTTCTTTCACTTTAATATTTTTCTCCAATTGGTTGCAAATGGATTGCTTGAAATGTTTCTCCAATTGATTGTTTCTTCTCCACGACTTTATTTCCTCCCAATCTTTTTGTTCAATTTGTGATTAAGACATGAGTAATGGTGGCTGAAATTTTCTTAACTTTTTTTTAGAAATAAGAAAGTGAATTGAAAATGATTTTTGAGGTTTTTGTTGATACAATGTTTTTTGTGTTTTATTTGCATGCATAATATGGTCAAGCAATGATATTCCATTCAAATTGCTTAACAATCTATCAATTGTCCTTAATTAGTCAAATTTATGAAACTATGAGGATGAAATGTGGTTGCATGAAACTTTAAGGATGAAATTGGTCAAAATTATAAAATTTTGAGGATAAAATGTGTTTTGACTGAAACTTTAGGGATGAAATTGTCCAAAACCTCCAACAATGGGGATCAAAAGTGCATGTTTTGTGATGATCCAGCCAGACCCTAGGGCGAACCATAGGGTTTAGCGGACCGCCTGCCAACTCTTACTAGAACTCACTCAAAAACCTTTCAATCAATAGCATTAACTCCAAAGTAAGCATTCAAACACCACAATTAAATATTACAAATCATCTAACATTGCAAATCATTCATACTTATATGTACAACTAAACGGATCAAATTATAAGTTGTTCAATCAATTCACTAAGTACAAATAGAATGGCAATTTACTTAAAACAAAGACTTCAATTCTCGAACTCACTATTCTCCGGTTCCACATTTCCAATCCATGTTAAGGATGATAAACTAAAGGGTTGTTTTAATGCCCAGTGAGGAAAATAGATAACCATAAACACATAATTTTACACTTTCAGTAATATAACAGGAATAACAAACCAATTAATAATAGGATAATTCGTGAAACAATTCTTAACAAATAGCACAATCAATATCAAATGATACGGTACTAATACGGACTCTAGAGGTGACTCTCGTCTATTTCCAGACACTTAACTCTATTTAGTATTTCATTGCATAACTTCCTGCAATCACTTCACACTCCACCAATCTCCTCCTTATATTCTCCAGAATAATAAACAGTCCCCTACAATCATTAATCATTTCATCACTCCAATAGGCACCTCAATAAGGGGGTAATACTCAAAGTATACCAAACATTTCAATGCCCAAAGTCTTCTAGCCTATTCGACCAAGCCCGCTACTGGCTCGAATAGACTGTCCAACAGTGGGGTTTGGGTCCAGTTCAGCCATTGTAATAATGTACACAATCGGCTTACATTCATACACAATTCCAGTAACAATTAGGCATTTATCATTTCCAACATTCATTTAGGTCGAGGGCAATAAAGTATGCACTCATCTTTCAGTAAAACTGTAGCAATTGTCAATTTTCACTCTAAACAATTCAAGCATTAATAATCCAACAAACATTAGTCAACTAAGCATATAACATTTATCATTCATCATATATTCAATCATTACAAACAAATATAGAACACTCACCCTAAAAGATTAATTCACACTTTGGCTCTGAGGTTTCCTCCTTGCACTCTATTGCCCCTAAGACAATTTACAATTACCATAATTATTTAGCCATTCATTTGATAAAACTCTTGAGAAAAGATCTACATACATGCTGTTTCCTAACCTCTAATCACAATTCCAAAAGGTGTTTAAGCTATAGCCATGTTTAGGTAAAGCAACCAGCTCACCGTTTTCCCAAATTCTCACACAACAATCCTACTTTTAATTTTCAAGGGGTTCAATATGCAACCAACATACATCTAGTAAAACAAGTGGAAAGTAACAATTCATCAAAACCCTCAAAATTCATAGCTACAAGCTGGACAAATAACCAGCTCAAGTTTGGCCAAACTTATGAAATAAAAAATCAGAAATTTCATTCCTCATGTTCTTGCAAACTCACCCAAATTCCTTGCTTAAATCAAGTAAATTACGACATGCAAGCTAAGTTTTAGATATTAAAAGGTATATGAAGCAAGGATATACTTATTAACAACTAAAGTTATGAAGTTAAAGTTGGAAAATTCCTAACTCTCCCCCTCGGCTCTCATCAAAAAATTTCAGTAATTTCCTTAAGTTTTTCTCTTAAAGCAACCAACTTTCACTAGAACCAAAAGTGAAACACGTCATACGACATATATATAACAAAGGGTGAATGCATAATAGGAATTCTCCTAGCTAAATTCCTAAGCAAAATTTCGGATAAAAGTTGGGGAAATCAAACTCCTTTTCCTTTCGGCCAAAGCTTGAAATTCTAACAAGAAACCAATAAACTCAAGTTTTCACCCAGAAAACTTAGCATGCATCACTCTATAAACATTATACAAGACATAAAGCATGAATTCCAGCCAGGATTCAACATAAAATCCATTTAAATTGAGAAGAAAACCTAACATCAACTAGGTACCAGGCTGACGAAATTTCAGTTTTGAAGATTCAATTTTCATGATCAAAAATCCAATTTTCTTCAGAGATTTCAACATGCATTCATTCCACCATATAGTCTAGCGTATATAGCATGTATTTCCAGCAAGTTTAGTCAAAATTTAAAGCAAAATACTGCAAAATGCAATATGAACTTGATCCGGGAATATCACTCCAAAACAGTGATGAAATGAGTTCTAATCATCAAAGTTTGCTAGTTTCTTGACTAGATTCTAACGTGCATCTCACAAGTAACCACCCAAGCTTCTAGGTTAAAACTTGAAATCATAGCTTTCATCTTAAGTTTTATCAAAACTCAACCTCAAGGTGAAAATTTCAATCTCATTCATTATTTATTGCTGAAAATTTCAGCAAATGCCTAGCTTTGAAATTAGGATTGTTAACCAACAACAATTAGCTATTCTCCCCTCAAAACAACATGCAAGGCTGTAGAACTATACTCTAATAGATAGAGCTAGATTTCACAAAATTTTTATAAACCAAGTGGTAAACTTCCAGCTTTCAAATGGTTCAACAAGATGGTTTCTTTTCCAGCAAAATGCATTTGTCTTTCAACCAACTCAACATGTAATCATCATTAAACATAATACATAGTCCCTAGTAGGATTTCTATCAAGAAATTCACCAAAATCAACATATAAAAGCTATCTAACCATCCATGTTTCAACATAAGCAAAGCTGGAAAGAAATCCAGCAAATATTCGGTCCAAGTGAGGGATTTTTCCCAACAAATTTCATCAAATTCATCCCAAATCAACATGCAATCTCATAACCACTGAAATGAGGACATGCAGCTTTGAAATCCAGCAAAACTTTCCAAGAAATTTGAATTTTAAAATAAAAATTTCAACTAGACTTCCATTGAATAAGCCAACACTTGTCTCACAGCCATATAGTCCTTGTATAGTCATTTCAGCCCTATTAATTCGAATTTTCAGCAAGAAAACTAGCATGCAACACCACATAAAGATTGTACTGAACATATAACATGATTTTCTAACCACATTTCACCAAATACCCACTCACCATCAAATGATTCACTATCGGTTAGGCTGGAAATTTCCAGCAGCTGTTCAGCTTTTACTACTCAAACCTCATACTCTAAAGTCCAACTTTTCTTCAGTAATTCAACATGCATTCAAGTTCCTCAGTCCTAGTATGAAAATAGAGGGTTTTGGTGGAAAAATTTTACCTTTTTGACAAGTAACAAAAGCTGAAATTCAAGAGAAATGCAGTCCCTGTTTTTCCATAGTTTCTCTAGCTCAAAAGTGATTGAATTCTTCCTTGTTTTCCCCCCTTCCTTGCTCATGGCTGGAATGAAATGAAGTGTCCAAAATTTTGAAGCTGAAACAAGGGAAAGTAGGCAGCTTTTCTCTCTCTCTCGAATTTTGAATGGCAAGAAAGGAACCAAATGTCTCTCCTAGTTTTCTCTTGTTTCTTGCTCTCTCTCTCGGTTCCTTTGAAATGAGTACTAAGGTAGAAAATGGCTGAGAGAAAGAGTCTTTACTTGGCCTAAATGGCTGCCTTTCCATTGGTCAATGATCTTTCATGCAAAGAAAATCCATTTGTCCAATTTTGCAATCAAGGTTTATACTTGAAATCTCATTATGTTGTTACCCCATTAGTTCTTGTTCTAATTAGTATTATATCCCTAGGGTCTAATCTTGCAATGAATTACAATGCACTTGAGCACTCAAGTTACAACAAAAGCAGTTAACACGTAATTAAATCGATAAATAAGTAACATGACATATTTGAATTTCTAATTAAAACGTGAAGAGTATTTATACAAATTTTTGGATTCTCACACTATAAACTTCTATCATTGACTTCTCAAGTGGTAAAAACAATTAAACACTTAAATTCATCAATAATAAGGTATATACAAATTAAAATAAAAGTATGAAATTTACACAAAATTTTCTGGTCCTCACATTTTTTCCCTTAGTTTGATAATATCGAACTTTACAAAATCAAGTGTTTAACACCAATTAAATTGATAGTTTAACAATTCTATTCTAGCCATAGTTTAACATAAAAACTCACAAGAGTTTTAAAATAAAAGAAATACGCTACAAATGGACATAAATATTCATGCAAACACATGCAAATTCAATACTTAATAGTAGTGGTAGCAAAGATTTGTAGAAGTGAAGAAGAATAACCAATAACCAGTCATTTGGTTGGGGGGATAGGGGGTCCTCAATAGGAATGCTCATTAATGATAATCATTGTCAGCAATTAATACACTACTATGATAATAAATCTATGATAATGGATGTGAGGACTCGTATTTTTATTCTTAATTTAGTCTATTTTAAAATTATTTACATTGGTGTTATTTAATTTTATTATTTTTGCATGAATTTTACTTAAATTATACTTTTATCGTTTACGCGTCAAAATTTTTCAAAAGTCGCGCCGGCATGACTAATCGGAGATTTGGAGAATTAATTTTTAGACTAGCAAGAATGAGTAATTGTAGTGCTAGAGGAACTATCTTGGAGGAGTAGTATTTAAGTGTAGCAAACAATAAGGATATTGGTAGTGCATGACAATATTACCTCCACTAGTCAAAGTTGACTTTCTCACCTAACAAAAAGCTACCTTTCTTCTTAACTTTTCACCACAAATCAAACACTCCAACTCCCTCACTTTCTCTCTCTTGGCCAAAAATTGGGAGATCAAAAGGAGGAAAAAAAAGTTTCATCTTTTGCTCTTGATCTTGCTTAAAGATCAACACCCAACTCTCAAGACCTTTGGATATTGCTCTAACTAGAGGAAAGTTGCTACCTTGTGGTGGTTTTGGTGGAGTGTTGGTGAAAAATCTTGCCTTCAACTAGGGTTCAAGAAACCTTCAAGAGGTAACAAATTTTACTCCCTTTGATCTTTAATTTTTCAAAGATTAGTAATGGTTAGTGGTTGTTGCTTGGATTTGGAAACCCTAACCATAACCTAAGCTAGAGTACTTGAGGAAAACCCTTGTTTCTTGCTTTACATTCTAGGTAGTGGCCTTAAGGTGAACTTTTAGGTAGAAGACTTGAGGATTCTTGCTTGTTTGGTTGTATTCTTGTGGATTATAGCTTGGTTGTTAGCTTGAAAGTTGGATTTGAGCCATGGAAGTTAGGTTTTGTTGAAGACATCTCTTGTTTCCCAATTATTTCTTTGCTGCCAGCTTTATTCCAGATTTGCACTTACCACTTGAACTGCATATTCATCCATGATAAAGGCCAAATCAGTTCTTTCTCAAAACATGAAAGTTGTTGGGATTTGAGTTAGCTTTCTACCCAGAAAATTTCAGCTCAATCGGAGCACTGTAACTTATGAATGACTAAAATACCCCTGACTGCTCAAATGCCCTGTTTAACCGACAGCTTTCTGTTTTCTATGAGATTTCAAATTTTGACCATGAAAATACATGATTTGGCTTGGGAGGTCTTCATAATAAATGTAGACCTATGTATTAGCTTCGAAACGCCATAAGATTCATTTCAATCCGATAAGTGTAGCTTCAGTTTTGATTAAAATTCCAAAAGGTGAGAGGAACTTGAAAATGAAGGGGAAGGGGCTGACGAATTTGGCTGTCTTGTTTCCTTGCTTTAATTTCAAATTTTGTTGCTCAAATGGCTGCAAAATGCTTGTTATATGTTTTATTGTATGGTAAAAATTATCTCTCAAAAATTGTTTCAATTGGTTGGGTAAAACTTGAGTTTTCAGAAAAGAAAGAAAACTGAAAAAGTTGCCCAGGCCAGCCGACCAGGGGCTCTTTGACTGCTCATAATCTTTGTACAAAAGTCAAAATCAAGTGCCGTTTGTGACATTTGAAACTAGACACCAAAATCTTTCCAACGATATAAAATTCCCCTGCTAATTCGTTTTGAGTGAGCCGTAACAAACCGGCAAAATGGACTGATTTACTTCACCTGTTTACCCGAGAAAATCATATAGCTGCATTTTGTGGCTCAATTTTATCCCTCTTGTGAAATGAATTTGGAAATGATATCTTCTGATGAATTATAGAATTTTGAATCTAGTTTCCAACGCCATAAACCATTTCCAATTTGGACTTGTGTGGAGTTAGATGTGGCCTGATTTCAAAGCTGTGTCAAAGCTGGTAACTGGAAAAAAATGCTGAACAGGTTGCGAAATCCAGCCATCTTCAAACTATTGCATCTTGTTGTTCAAAAATCCAAATTTAGTTCTGCTTATTGTGTTTAGAACTTGACATGAAACTCTTGCTGTGTTATAAATTTCAGAGGCTAATTCAATTCCTGTGAATTTTGCCGAATTTCCAAACATTACTGAAAAATCAAGACTGGTTCTGCCCTGATTTCATGAAACAGTAACTTTGAGCTGAGATTTGAATAATTTCTAGTTGGAATCTAGGAAAAGTGTCTTCTGGAAAGTTTTAGTACTATGAATCTAGTTTCCAACGGTGCAAATTTTCCAATTTTTTGACTTACCAAACTCAAGATACGATATTTCAAGTATTGTCAAGTAAAGCTGGAAATTTCTGATTTCTTAAGAAATGAACTTTTATCAACTTCCAACTTCCTTTTGAGATTGATGGTTCATTTTAAACTCGATTTCATGAATGATTCGAGTTCACTTGAGACTTTAAATCCTCATTTTGAATCTCAATGTTCGATGAGAAAAACTCTCTTAAGGCATTGTCTTAAGTTTTAAGCAAGTGCATTTTCTTCCTTGAATGTTAAGTGGTCTAGAGTATATGTAAGTGATGGTTGATCACTATTTCTTCAGGTACTCAAGAGGATTTCGAAAGGAATCCCGGTGCGGACAACTGAAGGACTTTATTTGATCACTTGCTTTTGAATTGGTGAGTGTGAAGTGCATGACTTGTTGCTAAATACTTGAATTGTTTTTTGTTAATTAAGTGGTTTGGATTTGTCGAGACGAGTGTGTACTTTATCGCACTCGTTCTCTTTTACTTGACTAGACAATTGACTTGCGTGAACGTGACTTGACAATTGAATTGCGTGAACTTGGCAAATTGTACTTGTATATCTGGGGACGCCCAAAACTCATTGGCTAACCTTGCGACTCGAGCTGGCATGAGCTTGGTCGAGAAGTCTAGTGAACCATGAGAAAAATTATAAGATTGATCTTTTGAGGTCTTGCTTGGCATACTCGAGTTGTATTGCCCTTTCAGTGAGTGTTTGGTTACGGATCCGAGAGGGTGAAATGAGGGATGGAGGAAGTAAGCGGGGTTTCTACGGACTTGCTACCTAATGGGGAATTTAGCTCCTAAGAGCTCCCGTATCTTTATTGATTGTGCTTCACTGTTATTTGTGAATTACATGGACTTTCTAACTATATTTCTTGTACAAGTGTTATTGTTACTTGAACTTATATGTTTGCATGCTTTTTCTTGGCCTCACTGAGCGTTAGCTCACCCCCATAGTTTGTTTTCCTTAACAGGAGCTCGGAACGGAAAGATTTTTGGAGAAGCTGACTTGATTACGTTTTGTTTAGAATTTGGATGTAAATGGTTTAGTCAACTTTGGATGGTTGTATTTTTGGAGAAATTTGATGTACCTTTTGGAAACTTTGTGATGTAAGACTTGAATGATTATAGAAGGAAGCGGCTTTTCTTTATGTTGACTTTTATTATTGGTTGATTACCTTTAAATTTAGATTTGACTAGTACTGAGCCCTGGCGAGAGCTAGGCAGGCGGCCCGCTGAAACCCTAGGGTTCGCCCTAAAGAGAAGTGGGGTCGTTACAATGGAAGACCTAAAAGTGTGTATTCCCATTCCTGACCAAATTGGACACTTTTGCTCCACTATCACCAAAAAAATACTGCAAAGTAATATCTTTTCTTTTTCTTTTCTCTCTCGTCTCTCCATTCTCCCATCTCTCTTCTCTCTCACCTTTCATCAGTTGTCTCTCTTATTCCTCCATCTTTCTTGCAAAAGTTTCAAACCCAATCTCGTAACCCAAAGCTCCTCGTCAAATTCTCCAAGAGACTAGTTTACCCTTATATTCAAAATTCAATAGCCAGGAACATATTGAGCAAGTTTAATCAAAGAAGAGTAGGACCCCTTTTCAAAATCAACTTCAGAAGCCTCAGACCTCAAGGGGATATGTTCTGGAAGAACTATTAGGTCAGACTCTTTTGGAATTCTTCCGTTGCAATTAGGCCAAGTCCATCTAGTTGTTGTGTTATCTTCATTGTCTTGTGGACAAACCCATCTTCTCTTTTAACCCATTTAATCAGGTCTAGTGGCTGCGGGACCAACTGGCTAGGAAAGAGCCTAGCAGTAGTGGTTCAATTGCTAGTGGTGAATGTTCGTTTAATCGCCAATGGTTCTATTGAATTCAAGATTTGAAAAACTTTTAAGGCCAATGATTAGACATTTTTTATTAGAGTTCGTGGTTTCCAAAATGTGTTGAATTTTAAATTGGGATTGTTGGGTGTGTTGGGTTCTTCATAGATTGTTTGCAGATAGGATGCTAAGACATTGAGGAAGAAGGAAGGTGAAAGAAAAAAGAAAAGAAATGTTTAGAGATAAAAAAAAAAGTGGAAAAAAAAGAAGAAAAACCAAAATAGATTCTCATTGAAGAGACAAACCAAACAAGTAAAAAGGAATACCAAAAACTAGTGTTGTTAATCGAGTCAAGTCAAGATCGAGCACCTGATAATCGAACTCCACATGAACATTTATCGAGCTAGCTCAAGCTCGCTTGATTAGTAGTTTGAGCTTTAAAAGCAGTTTCAAATTGACTCGTTATACTCGACTTCAATCTCGAACTCGAGTTCAAAAATCAAACCGAGCTTAATGAGCTCAAGTGAGCTCGAGACTCGAGCTTGAACACCTAGACATTAGCAATCATAATGTCTAACCTGTTAACAAATTTTCCAGGCAAATTCACAACTAAATCTGCATTTGAAATAGATGCAGAAATTACAAATTCACAATACAACTTTTTCTGCATTCAAAGTAGTCAATGTAAAAAGATTCAAGTAGTTCACAATTCAAGTAGTCTAAACAATTAAACATCAGCCATCAAGTTGTTCTAAACAGATTCTAAAATGTCCAAACTTTAAACCAACATGTTTAAGTTCAAGAGTTAAATATAGCTTTCTTGAGTGAAAACAAATTGTGAATGATTGAGCTTGTAAATGAAATCAGCTTGTGAAATCAGCATGTGAACGAATTCAGCTTGCACAAGCTAGCACCAATAGCCACCAAATCAGATTGTGAATGATTCAGGAAATTCAACTTGTGAACTTCCTCAAATGTGATTGATTCAGCCATATCAAGTGATTCTGACAAAACAAAAGTAAAAAAGTTATAAAGTTCTTTAAAATCAGATATAATGAAACTCTAACAACAGTAGAAACATCCAATTAATTACTTACGCGAGACTTATTCTTTAGACTATGAAGACTGCGAATCTAATCATTGCTGCAAAGCAACATTGCACTGTCTCAACTGACATAGAAGCTCGTCAATCACCAATTACTCTACCTCCAACACTAAAGGTAGATTCTGAAGCCACAGTTGTAACAAAAATGAAGAGTATATCCGTAGTTGTCCTCGACAAGATAAGAAACCTCAATCTTTCCCCTTTCCACCAAGCCAAAACATCTAGATTTGCATTTGCATCACAAGCATACTTACCTTCTTCTAAATAAAAATCTAAATCTGATTTTTCTGGTGGAGCCTTGTCAATTTTACTCACATGCATGTGAAACTTTTCTTTACTAGTTAAAATGGTGGGTCCAGTCATTTTACTAGTTTTTTTACTAAAAGAACTAGAAGCTTCATTTTGTCTTCCCTTTTACAGCCTACCTTTGTTGTTGTTTGGAATGGGAAAAAATGTGACAATCAACGTATTAGTTGTAAAGCTCATAAAGAATATATCTCAGCCAAAAATCTAGGAGCTGCATCCTCACTATAAATCACCATTCTTTTTTTTTAATTATCTTGGTTTGAACAAAAATGAATAGTCCTTTTAAATTCATTTATTTACAAAACCAATTCGATTTGCAAGGCAGCATCTTTACCTCTTTCAGTAGTAAAATCTAGAAAAAATATTTTTTTAAAATCATGTTAGAAGTAGTGTTACAAGCATAGAAAAATTAGTTAAGAAAATCCCAAGCAAAGTCCTTCATTCTTTTGATTTATGCTTGATATGTTAGTCCACAAAATTCTGTATATTGATAGAAGAGCCCTCAGCCCAGTGGCTCAGATTACTGTCAATTAACAATTTTATCAAGTGGATATGCACATTTTGAATATAAATCATGAATATATTGATTAAATATTAGTAGAACATTGCTTAAAACCTCTTCAATACTGTTCAATATGGCATCCAAATGCTACTCTTGTCCAATATTTGAGGGCTGGAAAGGTCAATTTGCCTGGATTCTGGCTAACTTGATTACAGTTCAATTGTATGCCTCGTGTTAGTTTGTTCGCATTCGACTTCCCTGCCCTTTACTGTTTCTTAAAACAATGCTTTGATGAGATTCGTAATGATAGCCTGAGGAGATTAATTTACTTCTAGTATAGCTCAATGTATTAGCCTTTTGAATTTGGTGACGATTTGATCAGCTTACACGTATTACGGATGTCTTTCTGTAAAAGTCTGTGTACTAGAAATAGTACGTGAGATGACGCGGAAATAGTGTAACACTTTTAAAACAAATTGTAACTGGTTGTATATGTTTAAAACAAGAGTGTAATATTATTTCGTTACTGTTCATGTGAGTCTTATGTATAATAATTATGTGTCTATTATGCAATTTTATAAGTAATTTGTATAGAATCATAAGGTGTTCAAAAAGTATTATATCATTTTGAACAGTAATCACTAACAACCATTCGTGCTTTTAGTCCGTAAAATTCGGTCTTTCCTGTGATCGGTGAAGTGTTTTATCTCCAATAAACCTGTAAAAATGACTAGGAAATTATAAAAATACTGTGATTTGGAAAACAAAAAGGGATTTTTTGGGGGGGGGGAGAGGAGGATATAGTTCTCACTTATTAAGAAAATATAATTAACAGTTTATTTTGGCCAATGCATTCTGATTGCCCTATTTGAAAAGGCATATATAATTCAGGATAATGTAAAACGTCTTACTAGTGGCAGGACAAGGTGATGCAAGTGGAAGGTCAAAATAGGGCTAAACTTCTCGTTGAGACCACTTTAGATAGCAGTATTAGTGATTGATTTATGTTAAACTTCTTACTTTTTTGGACTGGAATCTCGTATATTGATATGTTTAGTACTTTTCAAACATGCAAATGTTTGTCATCTCAAAGCCGGATGTGTTTAAGAGCCCCAATTCAGACACTTAAAGTTATTTTGGCAAGGACAAGATTGAGGATTTGAGCTACGGAAAATCATTTTCATAATTCAGTATAATTCATATCAAAATGTGATTAAAATTGAGTAGGGTGCATGATTTGTATCCGGCTCTGTCTTTTGTTTGTGCAGGCATCTGCTATTCTTGTACATCATGTAAGAGTTTTTAAGCTGTTGCTTCTTCCATCCTTTTTTCACCAAAGACAAGATTGCAGGGATATAGCAGCCTATTTAATAGCTTAAAAATAATAATTAAAGGATATCTTATGAATAAACAAGTTTTTATCTTTTTTGCATCATTATCCACTAAAGTTGTTCAAACAAAATTGAGAATAGGAAAATTGACAAAATAGATCTGATATATTACTGGATCCTCTTGCGAACCTCTTTCTTGATTCTTCTTGGAGGATCGAGTAATACATCAAGATCAATTCTCAACCCAAGGAAAAAAAAAAGGTAATTGAGTCTGGTTTTATATGCATGTCGAATACCAATTCAGTTAGATAAGAATGCAGGTCAAGTATCAGTTCGTATTTTCTAACAATACATGAATACTGGACCATACATACAGTAACGGTAGATCAGTGATTTTGTCCAATATGGCTAAAGCTAATCCAGCAGGACCGAAGTTTCTTCTTTTCAATTCTCATGCTTGGAACGATGATTTTATATCATGTTAATAATTTTGAGTTGTTAGCTTTGCTAAACTTGTAATTTTTTTTTATTATGGAAGGATGTTGTTTTGAACACTTGTTTATTGTGAATCTATGAGAATTGATGTTTTTTTAATGGTTTTGTTAACACTAGCATAAACTTACGATGAGATATTTTTTACTAATATTTGGATGCCAATTGTCCATTACCGAAATATGACCATTTTTCTTTTTCAACTTAGGTACCAAAGGATTCCGAACCAGTATGACTAGGTAGCATATGACCATAGTCACTAATAGTTCAAAATTTTGACTATCTTGTAAAACTGGTTTTTAATAATGTAACATTCCGATGAACTAATTATCTGGTTCATGAATACCTTAATGTCGATCCAAACATTGGATGTGTTATTATACTTATGTTATTGTGTTAACTCTCCTATAGTGAAATACCAAACATGACTATTTAACAAAAACTATAATCTTGAAAAGAAAATAAACACTTGATAACTCCTCTTCACTCGATTTAATCTAGAATTAGTAATCCATCATAAATGAGCCATAGTTCTTCGTTCATATATTTCATGACCCCTTACAATTCCTAATTAATACACTCTTCAAGTAAAATCCTCTTGATTAGAGTAAATTAAGATGTTTCCAACTTGACTCCATCCCAAGTGTACTTAGGAGGCATAGTATTTTTACTTTCATTATATTTTTTTTACCTTCTCTCCACACTATTTTCATCCCTAACTGCTATAATTCTTATTTAATTTTAAACCCTCCCACCTACCCCGAACTGGCATAGTTCTTCACTAATATAATTAGGAGCCCAAGTTCTTTATTAATATACAGTCTCATAATAAAATACTTTTGACTACATTGTAAAAGTGAATCAGCTGAGTTAAGTTTGAGTAGTACTTTACTCGAGTTTGACTTATCTAAAAATGATATGGCTTGAGTTTGAGCAAATTAGACTCAAGTTCGAGTCAATTTTCACATAACTTCGAGGCTAAGGTAATTGTTAACACATCTCAATCCACTACTTCTAAAATTTAGTGTTAATTAGAGTATTTGTATTAAACCATTGGACTAACATTTTATATCCTAACAGTGTAGTTATTTTCTTACACTAATAGCATTGAATGTATGCCACATATGCATTATTTCAATTTCAAATTTGAATTCATATTATGTGGCACAATCTAAACGTGCTAATGTAAACAAAATTATACACTGATAGTATATAAAAAAGTTATTCGAAATCATTATCTATTATCTATTATACTCTCTTGAACATTTAATTTTTAGTAATTTAATACCTTATACGTTCAATCAATGACACATTTTCAATTAAAATTGAAAGTTAACGAATCCTTCTATAGTTCTATTACTTTTGGATGAAAAGGTTTCAAGTTTCAACACCCCCAAGCCCTCCACATTACCTAAAAAAAAAAAAAATTTTAACACCCCTAATTTAATAACACGGTAAATTGAAAAAATTGTTAAATTGGGGCCACAAATCGAAAGCCAATAATAATTCGAGGATACAAATTGCAAATACTGTTGAATTTTCTACCACAACTATTTAGGGTTCTTGGAGGGGTTCTTTTCTTTCACCCCAAATCCTCACTCTAAAACAGACACGCAAACGACGTTTACTCTCCGACAGCATGACTGCTCAGTCCCAGGAAGAACTACTGGCCGCCCATCTCGAGCAACAAAATATCGATGTAATTTTAATCTCTCCTGTCTCTGTTGATATTTTTTTGTATAAATTCTTGCTATCTGAACTTTTGATTTTTTTTAAAGGAAATTAATATATATTTGCTGCCTCAGTTGCAAAAAATTCGTTTTTTTGTAGTTCAGTATATCTTTTGGAACCTATATTTACAGGAAATCCTTTATTTTTTTGGCCATATTGATCAATGAAAAGTTAAGGTATATTGATATTTAGGTGATGATTTTGTGTTAGTATTGTGGCTTAAGTGGTAACGTGGCTTCTTATGTTTTGCTGGAAATTTATCAATTTTGATGAAATGAATTGGAAAATGAACGAGAACTAACAATTCCATATTCAATTAAAGCTGAAAAATATGACCTTTTTGGTGTTTCGCGGCTACTGATTAGAGAGGATGTGTGCTTCAAATCCAAAAATGTGTTGAAAATGAAGGCTAGTTAATTAATATTGCGGGAGTCAAGTTTCTAAATCGGAGAAAGATATAATCTTTTTGGTATTTTGTGGCTACTGATTAGAAAGTATGTGTACTTCAAATTCAAAAATTTGTCGAAAATGAAGGCTTGTTAATTAATAATGCAGTAGCCAAGATTTTAAGTCAGTTTTTTATTTTGACATATTGGTGATTGCAAAGAGACTTTTAGGCAAAAAGATGCAATTTTTGAATGGAAAGCGGTAGTTTTTTTCGCCGAGTTTGGGTGCAAGGAACTGCACTAGGAATTTCTGTGAAACCATCGCAATTAGCTAAAATGATATTACCCTTCTGAAAGCTGATAATGGAATTGCCCTTGGCTTCGTGAAGAACCTGTTGATTGCAACTCTTTTGTGATGCAGGTAGTGCTTCTAAAGTCACTATTATGTGATTTGGAATTTTGTTAAGAGGGATGCAATTACTCATAATGAACAATTCAGGATCCATTTTTTCATGTCCCCCATCACTCATAAAAGTGTGGCACTTGACATGGATGAGCAAGGACTATTCTTTTGTTAACCTTGGCTTGCAATTAGTAGTATAACTTTTCAGAGTGATTTATCAAAGGGTTGTCCTATATTTAGCTGTGCGCACTATAGTGACATACTGTACTTTTTGATTTTTAAGGACTCTAAGGTTGGTTATCAGTTTAGCCAAGGCTTGCACTTATTAAGATATTGTTGTCTCCAAATATCTCACATGTGGTCAAATGTTGTAAAATACTTAATTTGACAGGCAATGATGCCTGGGATCGCTGAGTCAATTTAGTTCCTGTTCTATCTCTTGCGGATTTTGGAAAATAATTGTTTTGTTTTCCTACTAGAGGTTCATAGTGATGGTTCAATTCTTCGTTTATTGCTTCTCCAACTTGGTGAAGATAACCCGCTAGAATGTCTTTAGCAGATGTCACCTTGTGGTTTACTGGGCCTGTCCGGGCTTCTATGAGTTTACCCCTTTACGGCTGTTTTAAGTCAAGGAAATGAAAAGAATGGGTACTAGATTCGTCTCAATTATAGATGAATTTACAAGTGTCAATTATGGATTTCATTCTAGGCTGCATTAAACTCCTTTAAATTTAACAGACCACTGGATCCTTTCATCTCTAGAACACAATCAATAAATTTGTGCCTTCTATGCACTGCTCTCATCTTCTGCTGCATGGTTTTGATTCTGAAGTATTGCATAGTTAGAAAAAAAACAAGCAACTGGCCAAAATCTTTTCAATATGGTTAATCTGCCTTTCAAAATTTTCCATTGTTGTCCTGCTATGGGCTAAAAATCTTTTTTCTCCTACAATCTCCCGCTTGTTCGTTCAGCTAAATCCTGCCTAAAATGAAGTCAATTGTTGCACTTGTTTGAAGCTGCATTGCTGGCGTATTTTTATTTAATGATGAATATGCTATTTTACAGCCTGAGGAACCTGTGATCGAGGATGACGATGATGAGGATGAAGAAGATGATGATGATGACAAAGATGAAGATGACGTTGAAGGTACTTGTACATTCTGTATGATATAGCACCTTTTACACTCGCTCTTAACGTTTTTTGTGGAAACTTGATGTCGTGGACTATTCAATTAGAGAAATACAACTGTTAAAAGATTTCTACTAATAAATGTTTTCTCATGAAATCTTACCTCTCATGTCTGGTTGGTGCAATAATTTTGTTGTTGGATAATAGAATTCTTGTAGAGGTGTTTTCATGTTAAAGTATGAATTGTTTATAGTGTACAATACAGCCACATTCTGTGAGATTTGCATACATAAAAACATATTCTTTCTGATTCAAGAAATTATTCTAATTTGCCTGCATCTTCGGTTGGATATAGCACAACTCTTTGTCATGCTTTTATTTAACTTCTTCGTAATTGAACACTATTTTGATGATGTAAGAAAAATATGTTGTACCTTTTCATTAATATGACAAATTAAAACGAATTGCTCCCATCCTTTTACTGCCTGTTTGTTGCTCCACTGGTCATTTTCATTCCTCATTCCCTTGTGTCTCTCTATTTTTCATAGGGAAAATGATCGGTTTCATCCTTCACATTTCACAAAAATATTCTTTTCATCCCTCACTTTTAAAAGGAAACAATTTCGTCCTTGACATTTAAAAACTGAAGTTCTTACATCCCTGAACCCAAATTTCAATCTGAATCAAACCACCAATCAACCTGATTACAAATTTTGGGAGTCTAATTGATAGATCACTTGGTTAACTCAACTTGATATTCATGTAAAATTTAATGAACCCAAAAATAAAAAATAAAAAATTATAACATAAAAAAGAAATATTAATCTTTCCTATATTATCATTGTATACACTGACGGTTTTATGTACCGCATATCATTTCAATTTAAATTTAAACATCAAATTTTGTATTTATGATACACATCTAGATTCGCAAGTCGATATACTAACGGTGTATGAAAAGATTTACCCAAAAAAAAAACTCTACTAGTCCAAGACAAAGAATGGTCTTTTATGTTATAATTTTTATTTTTTTGATTTAATAAATGTCATGTGAATATGATGAAATTGACCGAGTGATCTATCAATTCTATTTTCGAAATTTATTACTGGGTTATTGAATGGCTTGATTCAGATTGAAAATTAGGTTCAGGGATGTAATAGTTTTAATTTTTAAATGTCAGGGACGAATTGCTTCATTTTAAAAGTGAGGGACGAAAAGAATATTCTTGCGAAATGTGAAGGATGAAACAGGTCATTTTCCCTTTTTCATATATTCGATGTTCACCCAAATTTCCTGCTTGCTTTCTCCTGCCACCTCTGGCTTTCCTTCCCTCTTGCTCTCTTTGCCTGCCTCCACTTCTGGCTTCGCCCTTCTCTTAATCTCTTCCCCCTCTCCCTGCTTTTGTTAAGCATTTCTCCTTTCTTCTGGCCCCTGTTGCTCCTCCATTTCTTTTGCTTGCTCCTTTCTCTCTGCACCAGGCCACCCAATGATCATTACTTTAATGCCGACCTTGTGCTACTTACAACTCTTCCCTGTTGTTCACTGGTCCCTCTGCCACTTGCTTATAGCAAGCTCTCTCTTTTTCCTATACACTTGTTTCTGTTTGATGATAATGCCCTGGTAATGGTATGTTTTTGCTTGTGCTCAAGAAGCTATAGCTGTTGTCTTGTGGACTTTGTCAGAGCGTTGGTATGTGTCTTTGTCTATGCTGGTGGTGTGTTGTTTCTGCTATTTGGAAAACTGGAGTGAGGGATCAGAGTTTTTCAGGCTTAGTTTTGAATGAGAAAGACTTTATTTTTGGTGTTGGTTAAACTTGAGTATAGGTGGAGATGGTGTTGTGGTGGTTACTAGGCTGTATTACTGTGGTGGAATGTTTAATCATTTGTTTTACTTGGGAATTTTGGCTAAATGAATCTAGACTGTAAGTATGCCATTTTAGCATGTCATCCACTAGGAAATAGCTGTCCAGCCATCCAGGCTATCCAGCCAGTGCTACGTCTATGCTGGTGATTGGGAAGAAGAAAAGAAGATTGTAGTGTTAAAGAAAAAAATTGCAAGAAGAAAGGGGGAATAGAGCAAGTGTGCTAATAATCTGTTTTGTGGTTGTGAAGGTAATTTGGCTGATTGTCAAATGATTCGCTTTTACCAATTAAAAATTATGCTGAGAGTGCAAGGGTGCAAGGGACAAATCACATGCTCAATTGATACTGTTATCCCATCAAATTCTAACATGAGTGTAATTTATCAAAACCAGATGGTAGGTACTTGTGACTTTGGCAAACTTCATGTCAATGTAGTTTTTTGTGTTAATCACATCGAAATTTCTCTCTTTTTTTCCCTACTATTCTTTTCCAATGCCTTTTCTCAGACTACTTGTGCAGAGTAGAGAAACTTTGATATTGAATACAACTTTGGTAGGAATATGCATACGAATCAGCTATGACTTGAGGCACTAAATTTTTGTTTCTTCTCTTTTCCTTTTGCCTTTTCCAAAGTGTCTTGAGTCTTTATGGGTTTCACATGAAAGATTCTTTGCAAAGCCTGTAATTCACATACTAGACCGACATTTCAATGTGGAAAGAGTGTCTTCAGTTCAGATGCTTACAATGTTTTAATAAGCTACATTTGTTGCACCAACTTTCCATCATTCATTACTTGAAATGATAAGCATAAACACATATCAACGTGATCTGGCAATTGACTGCTTTGAAAATGGTTACAATATGCGCTTTGCATCTAGAAATTTCTAAAACTGCATACTTTATGAATGATATCATACTGCTGCTTGTCAGGACAAGGAGATGGTAGTGGAAGATCAAAACAGAGTAGAAGCGAGAAAAAGAGTCGGAAGGCTATGCTAAAGTTGGGGATGAAGGCCATCCCAGGGGTCAGCCGGGTCACTGTTAAGAAGAGCAAGAATGTCAGTATATTTAGATGATTTATGAATTCTACTGAAAAGTTATTTGTTTATTATTTTCTGTTCCAAATTTGGAGATATGTTACTTTTTCTGAATATTTGACTTTGTTTATGTTTTAGATTCTGTTTGTCATCACAAAGCCAGATGTTTTCAAGAGCCCAACTTCAGATACATATGTTATATTCGGTGAAGCAAAGATTGAGGATTTGAGCTCACAATTGCAAACTCAAGCTGCAGAGCAGTTCAAGGCTCCTAATATCAGCAATGTGATATCCAAGCCTGAGCCATCAACTGTAGCTCAGGATGATGAAGATGTAGACGAGACTGGTGTAGAACCCAAGGACATAGAATTGGTCATGACGCAAGCTGGTGTTTCAAGGGCCAAGGCTGTGAAAGCTCTCAAGGCTGCAGATGGAGATATTGTGTCTGCCATTATGGAACTTACAAACTAGGAAGCCCTCCAAGAGTTTCCTGAGACCAATGAGGGTAGAATCTGTATTGTCAAGTTTTATACTGTTGTGGCTTTCTTGTTTTATATTGTTGTGGCTTTCTTATTGCAGCTCTTTTTCATTGACTTCTTTTTAACTACTCTTATAATGTTTGAGCTTATCTATAGAATTTTTATGTATTGTATCAGATTTAGAAAAGTACCATGCGATTTATGATGTGGTAATGGCTGGGTGAGAGTTTTATGGCCTCGTGTCCAGCTTCTTTGTATTGGTTTATAGGGTTTCACTTCCAAAACGATGACGCAGGGAAATGATAGAAAATGACATTATTGGCAATTTGAGATCCCAAATCTCTGTGGTGGCTTCTGCTGATGCGACCAAAACTGATAAATGTGTTGTCTTGGGTATCTTCAGCTTCTAAGTGAAATTTTGTCTTGACTTCTGAGATGGTGAAATTTGGTATGTCAAGGACTCAGAGAGACCTTATAGGTTAGAAGTTAGTCGTCATTTAATGTGTAGTAGCTTAGTCGGGCACATGAGGAGGTCTCTATCCCTGCCTATTGCCTGATGGGTGTCAAATATCAAAAATCTTTTTTTTTTCCTTTTCAAAATGAATTGATATTCAAATATTTTTTTTTTGAGAACGTATTGATTTGACCTCATAAGTGGGATCAAGCATGTTGCCGTCAAGAGAATCTCCTAATTGTGTAGAGCAGTTAGAAAGATATTTTTTAGGGTTAATTGCACTTTATTCCCTTTACGTATAAGTCATTTATCAATTTACCCTTCAATGTTTGTTTTTTCACAATTTACCCCAAAAATTAACGGTCAACCCTAATGGAGATAAAACAGAATAATGAAAAGACAGTAATATCTTTAAGAAAATAATGAAAATCCAAAATACACATATCTCTAGGTTTATGAAAGGGATAAAGAAAAGTTTTCAAAATTACTCTGGAATAATGGAGGAGGGGAATTTCCCTCCATCTGGCACATGGCACAAAAAAAAAAAAAGAAATTCGGAAGACAAAAGGTAGGGGAACCTTTTGTCATTGTCGGTCATCTTTTCTTCAACATATATAGAATAAGAGCGAGTGGGGGGTTTTGGTCTGAAGCTCTTGTTTTCGTCGACCCTCGTTTTTTTTCGTCGTCGGCCCTCGTGCTGTTCCGCGCGTGCCTTCGTCGTCCTCACGTGACCTTTAGTTCTCGTTTGTTTAGCGCCTTGCACTGGCTTCTCCTGTCTTCTCGTTGTCGTTCTTCTCGTTCTCTCTATTTCTCTTTTCCTCTTCCTCTAGGGTTAGATACATTCTCAGACTTTGTTTCCTCCTCCGCCGCCGCATCGTCTCCCTCTCCTCTCCTCTTCTATATCGGCTCGTTCTCTACCGTTTCTTCTTCTCTGTTTTCTTATTTTTTAGTTTTCCCGTCTTTTTCTTTTTTCGTCTTTGCATCCGTTCACTTCTCCTCTTCTATCGGCTTCTTCTATACCCAACATCAGAGATCTATTTTGCTCAACCAGCCTTAGGATTCCCCCCCTTCGTCATCCTCCGCTTTTTTTAACCGTTTTTTCTTCTGTTTTTTTCCCCTTTTTTCTCTTTTTCCGCTTTTCCATCCGTTCACTCCTCCTCCTCATCCTCCACTGCTACACCGGCTCCCTCTCCTTTATCGGCTGCTTCTATTCTACGCCCAGGATTATGGGTTTCCCTTCTCCCATCAGTCCTGGGATTTCTCTTCTGCCTCCCTCCTGTTCAGGTTCATTCTCGCCTTTTTTTTTTTTTTTTTTTTGTACTCGATGGAGCTGGACGATTAATGGACTTTTTCTTTCGGCTAGAGTTATTTTTTCTTCTTCAACATTGATAGTTTCCGTCGTTCCCTCTTTTTTCCCTTTTCCTTTTGCTGTTGATGGATTTTTTGCAGTTTGGTGGTATAGGGGTATCTTCTGCGAGGCGCGCTCTTTTTTGTTCCTCCTTCCAAAGGTAATGCCTCCATTGTTTTCTTTTTTTTTTGGAATTTTTTGGTGCTATTTTTCCCGGCTGTTTCTTCATCGATTTTAAGTTGGAATGATTGTGGTTTGGCAGTACTCCCGCGGCTGGAATTCTTGCGGGTTGGTAGCCTAGAAGTATCTTCCACCAGTTGCTTTTGTTCGGCTTTTTTAAGGTATTGCCTCCGTTCTCTTTTATGGTTTTTGTTTTTTTTTTGTGTTATTTTCCCAGTTGTTTTTTACCTTCTGGGGTTCCATAAACAAGAAAGAAGAGGAGGCGTTTCTTACTGTTTTTTTTACTTCTTATTGTAATTGTAACAAGTAAATAATGACTTCTTGTTGGAATTTATTACTGGTTTGATTTTCCTTCGGCTTTTTTCCCCTTTTTGTTGGAACTTCTTGTATATGGTTTATCGAATGAGTTTTTGTACAGATTTTGTCTTTCTGGTTCGATGGTTTTTCTGAAAATGAATTTTTTACCTTTTTCTTGCTTATGTGGATTTTTAAGACCAACTATATCTTTTGTTGGTGTCCGTGGTCTTTTTTTTTTTTTTTTTTTTTGGTAGTTCGATGTTGCCTTTTATGAGATTTTTTTCCCTTGGAAAGTAGTCTTTTTTTTTGTATCTGTTTGTTGTCTTATTTCTTTGTATATTTTTTTTGAAAATGTATTTTTTGCCTTTTTTTTGCTTATGTGGATTTTTAAGGCCAACTATATGTTTTTTTGGTGTCCGTGGTGCTTTTTTTTTTTTGTAGTTGGATGTTTCTTCCTTCGAAAGTAGTCTTTATTTTCTTTGAATTTATTTTTTATTCTCTGTTTTTTGTAGCTTTCTGTTTTCTTTTTTCCAGGTTTCTGCTTTGTATTTTCTTATGTGGGGTTGTAAGTCTGGTTTTCTTAGTGGTTTGTTTTCTCAGCAAGGAGCATACCATTATAAGATCCCCGATTGTGTGCCTATTGGATCTTATCCCTATTATTGGGTTTTGACTGACAAAACTGTGCTTGATGAAGTATTTGAAATAGAGGCTCCAAAACTTCCATGTTATTTTCTGTTGACCTCTATTTCTTCTTGCCACACTGTTGCTGAGACAGAAAAGTTTATAAGTAATGCATTATTGATTACTCTGTTTTCTATGTAATGGATATGACTATATCTGCATGTTGTGGTTTTCACTTATCTTTTTTGGAACTTGGCAGATGTCATGGGAATTGTTCTCTGTGCCTTTTCTGCCAGGGAGGTTTATTTTGAAGGGGGGCCGTCTGTTGCACGGGACTATGTAATTGTTAATTATGAGTAGGTGTCGATTTTATTTTTGTTCTGTCTGTTATTTATACTGGTTGTATTTGATTTGATAACTTTTGTTTGTTTGGCCCTGTGATTCAAGCATGAAGCCTATTATATTGACACTCTGGAATGAGTTTGAGGCCCTGGAGGGGACTGCTATTCTGGCTAATATTGCAGAGAATCCGGTTGTAATCTGCATCAGGGTTAGAGTGATTGCAGATAGTTGTAAGTTTCTTTAGTTTTTGCTTACCTTTTGCTTTTGATACATGCAAATTTTGTTGTTTGAATACAGCAGTAGTTGATCTCTTTGCCTGTACTTTCTCGATGTCTTTTCAGATTTGTCATTGTCCAGTCAATCCTCATCCGTTATATTGGTTTCACCAAATGTGCAGCAAGCAGAAAATCTTCGGATGTGGTTTGTTGTTTTTACGTTTTGCAGTTGTTTCCTGTTTTTGTTGTTGTCCTATTCTGCTTCTAGGCTTTATTATGTATTGTCTTTGACTCATTACTATACTTTGTTTAGGTTCCAGGCTAAAAGTTCGCAATTGATTCAGATGCTTCATGAACGGAGTTATGCTAACCCATGTGTATTGTTGCCTCCGGTTGCTTCTAATTATATAAGTCGAATCTCATCGATTTCTCAGGCAACTAAATTTGTGAGTATGCTATTGACTTTTGTGGAACTGTGGCTTTTTATCTCTCTAATCTTATCTGTTTTGTTAGCTAAATCAGTTGATACCTATTTTAAATTTTTATATATGTTGCTGCCTATAGGATATAGGGACTGCTTGGATAAAGGGTAAAGTGTCTCTTGAGTATAAGATGGGTAACCTATGGTACTTGGCCTGCCCACATTGTTATCTTCCTAACGATTTTGCTTTGAATTGGGGGATCATGTGCTGTTATTGTGGGTGAGAGATTTATACTTACCCAAGGTATAATGTTTTTATGTTGGCTATTATAAATTTTTTATGTGTTGTTTCCATAGATGTCTGATATAGGGAATTATTGTTTTTGCTCTTTCTTTGTGCTGAATTGTTTATAAATTTGTAATGTTAGGGCTTGTGTGACTCTTGTGATCACGGATGAGACTGGATCTTTAAATGTAATAGCCATGGGGGATGAGGCTGAAAAGCTGATTGGTATTAGTGTTCACCGTTTATTTCAAGCGGAGCAAGAGGTACTTCTTTTTCCTTGGCTTATATATGATAGTGGAATATTATATAGTGTGACCAAATATGTGTTATGCTAATGAGTTCTTTTTTCAATTGGTTGACAGAATGTGCACCTCACTGATCGTGTTGCAAGTGAACTCGAGGGAAAAGTCTTGTTGTGCTATGTTAAGCATTCCAACGATGTGATCAGGGCTGTTAGAGGTGCTCCGTATACAATTGTCGCTGTCTATGGCGCAGATGAAATTGGAAGCAATATTTGCTGATGTCTTTTAGATGTTTACCTAATTTGCCACTCTTTGTATTTGGTTGTTTGAACTACAATGTACAAGACATTAGGCTTTATTTTAGGTTGAGTTATGGCGGACTTGTAATGTTCGTGGTTCATGGATTATGTTTCTTTTTTGGAACTGTATATATTTGGATATTAATCCAGTGTTAACTGCTCCTGTCGTGGTTGTTAACAAAGACTGATTTAGTTAACTTTGTGCCACTGCCGCTGAAGTAATAGACATGTCCATTAGAAAGGGTATACCAAATGTAATATTCTTTAGTGTTATTTTTGTTTTCTTCTTATTTTATAATGGTTTAAAACCATGCTCCCTGACCTATCATTTTCTGGTGCATTTATTCTGAAGAAGAGAGTAAAAAATTCAGATTCGGTTGTCATTACTATGATGTTTGAAGCTTTATTTCCTTTCTGTTAAACTGAATACATTTGCCTTCGTAGTCTTAGAAATTATGTCCAATTTTGCAGACTCATTACTGCCAAGGGGTGTCTTCCATGGTCTTTGTCTTCTGAGTTGTGAATCATACATAGCATTATAAAAGCAATGAAACTAGATAAGCAATACATAGCATTAACTTCTAGAAAGAAAATGATTTTGGAAGTACTAATTTTTCAGGAAAGTTGAGAGGTGAACCACAGGAATGGTTGCTTAGGGGAGAGGTGCATTAAAACTTTATTGTATTATTTCACAGAAACTTGCTGCCTTTGGAGGCATATGAAAGAAGTCTAAATAGGCAATATAAAACTATCAATTTTTCCTTTAAGAAACGATTGAAAGGAGGCGCTGAATGAGAGAATATATAAGATTTTTTTTAATTGTTTATGATCATATACAAACAAAATTTATTCGTATCTGATTCAAAAGAAATAGCTCACCTGGTACCATTCTTGCGCAAGTAATGGGCATGTCCTTTTATAGACAAAGTGGAGCTGATTCTACAAGTGGTCCTGGCTAAAAAAGTGAATTTGTTACCTGGCCTGTACTATTGTCTATCCTAATCAGGTACTCTATCACTTGTAATTACCCTTAAATGGTATGCTCCTTGCTGCAGATTGTTAAGTTCCACTATACCTTTTCGTATTGTCGTGGCCTAGCAATGATCCCTTTGTACCTTTTTCAATAGGTACAGATACAGACTTGATTTTTGTACTGAGTGGCTACTGAATCTTTTTGTTTGTTTCTGATTTTTTTTTTCAGATTCAATTGGTACATTCTGAGAAATATTACGAGGCCACAGTGGCTCTTTATAGCTGCCTTATGTGTATATATATACACTAGAACTCCACAGCTTTAAGCCTCTCCTTTTTTTTTTCCTCTTGGGACAACCTCATTCTCTGCAGAATACTGGTATGTTTCTGTTTGAAGTTTTTGTTTTTTCGATCATAATATTTTGTTGTTGCTGCCTATATAGTTTACCGCATGCTATTGAAATAAATATATAGTTTACGCTTTGTTCTTGTCTGTTTGGCACCTTTGTTAGATAATTGTAAGATCTCTTATATTGAAAATAAAGAGCTCTGTCATAGAAGCATTGGACTAGATGAGTTTTACCTTCTGATTAACTTATGTGGCTAAGTTAATCATCTTAATATAGTAGTCATGGCTTTCTTTTTTTTTTTTTAGTTGCTGCATTATGAGTGTTATAGAAGCTATTCAGTTGCTTGTAGTTAATCTGCCATTTGCTTACTATTCTTTTTCTATTTTTTTATACCTTTTTCCACTTATAATATTCAAAACAATGTCCTGACTGTTGTTGCTTAGGAGTCAATATATTTTCGGAAAACAAATAGCAAAACTGTTGTTTGTGGATATTTTTTTTAAAGACAGAATTAATTATCAATAAAATTATTCCTTGATAATTATCTGGAATTTGGAATCTCATGTGGTTTCTTACTTTTGTTAAGGTGGGCATGGGACTTTTGTTCTAGCTTATTTTCTCCTCAATCAGAGTGATTTTAGGGGTCCTGCTAAGGATTGATTTTAAGTCTTTCATTGATCTTTAACACTCTTTGGAAGACTGGCAGGTATTATTCTTCAGTAATTTTTTTCCTTACTATCATTTAACCACGAACTGTTACATTATTCATGCATTTGTATAATATACGTTATTCCTGGTTGTTTATCTTAGTTTAGCTATTATATGCTCTTTTAATTTAGTGTGTGAAAAGCTAGAGTTATTTTTCTGCCTGGGATTATAATGCCCTGAAGTATGAGCATTATTCTGCTATGTCGAAAGGAAAAATTAATGAATTATTGAGGCATAAATGAGACACATGTGCTAGGATGAGAACTGGTTATGTAGGAGCAATGTTATTGATGCATTAATGAAATATATATGCTTTCTAGCTGTTTTCTTCAGGCTAATTGTTCCCTAATTTCTTAAACAACTTATGTAGTGCTAGACTGAATTGCTTTGATGGACCGTAATGCTATTAAACGTAGACGTTATTCTAATATGCCGGAAGAAAAAAAGGATGAATTGTTGAGGCGTAGACGAGAGGCATACGCTCGAAAAAAAGCTACTACTGTCCAGTCTACTGAGACCTCTAGATGTTCTTCTATAGCAGAAGAAAAGAGAAATAAGTCAGTGTTGTCTGGTGCAAAAAAAACAAAGAAAGTTGCATGTAATGTTCCTTCACATTCTGGTTGCGAAGTACGAACTTCTAAGAATAATCAGAAGCCTTGTGGTTCTGCTTCTGGATTATCTCCATCAGCATTAACTGCTAATAGTTTAATTGCTGATTCATCTGGTTGTGTGGAACAATCAGTTATCAGTACTAGCGAATTAGCTGATTTGTTTGATAGTACGACACAACGCTTTGAGGCATCGTCAAGCACCTTGCCTTCACCTGTTCTTTCGGCTGATCATCATCCTGTACCTACAGGTATACTCCTCTGGAAAAAATAATGCTTTTAGAGAAATAATTGCCTGTCTATTCTTTTACACTTTTTTTTTTGCTGAAACTTATAGACAATTTTTTTCCCTCATTCTTGTATCAGTTCACAATCAATCCCTTATAGAGGAAGGAACATGTATAATCAATGTTGGATCATCTTGTTCCTCCAAGGATGGCAATAAGAAACAAGTTCTTGTTAATGCTATTAAACGTAGGCGTTATTCTGATATGCCGAAAGAAAAAAAGGATGAATTGTTGAGGCGTAGACGAGAGGCATATGCTCGAAAGAAAGCAACTTCTATCCAATCTACTGAAACCTCTAGATGTTTTTCTATAGCAGAAGAAAAGAAAAATAAGACAGGGTTGTCTGGTGACAAAAAACAAAAGAAAGTTGCATCTGATGTTCCTTCACGTTCTGGTTCCAAAGTACGGAATTCTAAGAATAATCAGAAAGTTTGTGGTTCTGCTTCTGGGTTATCTCCATCAGCATCAGCTCCCAATAGTTTAATTGCTGATTCATCTGGCTGCATGGAACGATCAGCTATCAGTAATAGTGAATTAGCTGATCTGTTTGATGGTATGTCACAACGCCTCGAGGCATCGTCAAGCACCTTGTCTTCACCTGATCTTTCAATTGATCATCATCATGTACCTGAAGGTATACTCATCTAGAAAAAAATAATGCTTTTAGAGAAATAATTGCCTGTCCATTTTTCCCCATCTTTTTTTTAATAAAACTTATAGAAAATGTTTTTTATACTTCTTGTATCAGTTCACAATCATTCCCTTATAGAGGAAGGAGCATGTATAATCAATGTTGAATCATCTTGTAACTCCAAGGATGGCAGTAAACAACAAATTCTTGTTAATACTCAGCTTCAAAATACAGGTTGGTTTTAATTAATGTTACAAATTTGTTCTAGCTTAAAATGCTACTGGCTTGCATTACCTGTTTTGTTTTTACGTTTTTTTTTGTTTAGAGGGATTAATAGTTATCTATTTACTTAGGAAAAAGAAAAAAAGCTAAAAAGGGGAGCTACCATCGTCTGAACAAAATTCCGACTGAATCATTGATACTGCCCGATGCACTCAACTGTGAACACTGTGGTGCTAAGCGATTCCATTTAGAACCACCGAGTTTTTGCTGTTCTGGAGGCGAGGTTTCTGTTGTTATCCCTGTTATGCCTTATGAACTTTTTCGGCTCTATTCTGGTACAGATGAGGAATGCATTAACTTTCGGAAGAATGTTCGTACTTATAACAACAATCTTGCATTTACATCGTTTGGTGCAAAATATGATAAGAATTTGACCAAAAATAGCCAGGGAGTTTACACTTTCCGGGTACAGGGGCAGGTCTATCATCTCTTGAACAGTTTAATACCAAATGATCGCCCACCTATTGGTATTCAGTTGTATTTCTATGATCAAGAGGAGGAGATCTCAAAAAGACTTGGTGTTTCTCCTAGGTTGCGTGAGAGTACTCTTAAACTTTTGATGGGTATTCTTGACAAGAATCCTTACACTAGGTTCTTTAAGAGTTTAAAAGACCTTCCTAATCTAGACGATCATAATATATTTCTTAATTCCAATCCCGGGTTGGATCAGCGTCTGTATAACATACCAACCTCTTCAGAAGTTGCTGCTATTTGGACTGAGACAGATAATGAAAGCCTTGACAAGAGTGCACATATACAAGTGTATACTCATTCAAATTCAAGTCATAGGATTCAGCATTATTTTGCTTGCTATGATTCACTGCAATATCCACTGTTGTTCCCACGAGGTGAATCTGGCTGGCACTACGGCATTCCAAGAAAGACCATTCCTCATAAAAGAAAAAGGAAGGAATCTGATGATGATGCTCTTCCTGATGTTTCTCAAATCAGAAGTGCTGCAGGCCTTATTGACATGGAAAATGAAGGTATCATTGCTTCTGGTTTTATATTCACTCTGTTTTATTGTGTCTTGAATTTCCAGAAATTTTATGTTTGGATGTTTACGAGACCTTTTAGGAAAAAAAAAAGATATTAATTGGTCTATACAGATGTTAGAGTCTAGATGAAAGCCTATTCAGTAAACATGTAAAAAATAGTAGGTATTTACCTTTACTGCAGCCAAAATGTCTGTTATAGCAGTTATTTTTCCTTGAAACTCATAAACATCTTAGAAGGCTGATTAGTATATGGTTTCTGATCTTACGTGTTCAAGTTCTTTTATAGTATTTACTAAGGAATAATGCTTGTTCTCTTTGATAGCAAGGCAAATTCGTTCCCCCCATGTATGAAAGCAAAATAAATGCAATGCTTTAATACTGTAAATCTTCCACAACTACTTGTATTTGCCCCTAATTCAACCAATCCTGCCACAAAAAAAAACAGGTTTATATGCAGTGAAATCTTTAACATAACTGTCATCCATTTCAGATACCTGAGACAATCTTTAACTTGCAAGATAGAAGCCAATTGTCAGTTTTATTCTTGACGATACCTATATATTTTGCATACTCCAAAACCACATTAAGAGGGTCTACTTTTTATTTTAGTATGACACAATCAAGTAAATTGATTTAATAGCAAAAGCACATTTTAGAAGACAATGCAGAATAATATAATAAATTAGTTGAAAGAAAGAGAATTCTGGAATCGTTTAACAAGACAATAATAGAGTGCACAGAAAAATGGATGGGGAATCAAAATTTAGAAATCAAGAATGCAAGACATACTATGAGATCTAAATTCAAAAATCAAGAATCCTTGTTGTTCTATATTATACGTCTCATGTCAATTTTTTATGTTAGTGTCATTCCTATAATATAGCCTCTTGCTTGCTATTATTCATATAACAGTGTTATGTTATTGTTTCTTAGTTGGTTGCTAATGTCTATATATATATATATATATATCAGAGAGCAAGCAATGAGATCTAGCATGTTAATATTCTTGGAAAGCTATCTTCTTCTCAATAGCATAATAATTATCACTTGAGATCTATGGATCTAGCTTAACTGTTTTGCTGTCATTATTTCAATATATAAATTAATCTTTAATTTTCTAATTGTTTAGCTTTTTTTTTTCCTCTCCATAGTTGCTGAGGAAGGGAAAAACAAACGAGAAACTATTTCTGCCAGAGAATACTATTGCTATAAATTACAGATTAGAGATGACGATAGATCAATGATCTTGCACACGAGGCGATTATTGCAGCAATTTGCAGTTGATATTTATGTTAAGATTGAGACTTCTAGGCTTGACTACCACAGGAAAAAACAAACTGAAATAAGAACTGAAATTCTTAAAGGTGTAGTGGATAGCATCTCTACTGGGCAGTCTGAAGGTAGTAAGATTGGTCGTCGGGTTTATCTTCCGTCTTCTTTTATTGGTGGTCCAAGGGACATGAGACGAAGGTATATAGATGCTATGTCTTTGGTGCAGAGATATGGTAAACCTGATCTATTTATTACCATTACTTGTAATACGATGTGGAAAGAAATACAAGAAAATTTAAAATATGGAGAAGAAGCTCAAGACAGACCAGATTTGGTCACACGGGTGTTTAGAGCGAAGTTGGAATTGCTAAAAGCTGAGATTACAAAAAAAAAATTTTTTGGTGAGGTCGCTGCTTGTGTGTATGTGATTGAGTTTCAGAAGAGAGGTCTTCCTCATGCTCATATATTAGTTATTTTAAAACCAGAATATAAACCACTGAATCCTGAGGCTTATGACATGATAGTCTCTGCTGAAATACCTGATCCAGTTACACAGCGCCATTTGTATCTTTTAGTTATGAAACACATGATTCATGGTCCTTGTGGATCATTAAAAAAAGATGATGTATGCATGAAAGATGGTATGTGTAAGAATCACTATCCAAAGGATTTCAATGACTACACTACTTATGCAGAGGATGGATATCCTCACTATAGAAGAAGGATGAATGGTCGGTCTGTTAAAGTGAGGAATCATTTGTTGGATAATAGATGGGTGGTGCCATACAATCCGTACTTGCTTGCTTTATTTGATTGCCATTTGAATGTTGAGATCTGCTCAACTGTCAAGTTAGTCAAATATCTCTACAAATATGTTTATAAAGGGCATGATCGTGTCAGCTTTCATATCCATTCAGAGAACAACCATGAAGATGTTGATGAGATTTTAGATTTTCAGTCTGGTCGTTGGGTTGCTGCTGCAGAGGCTTTTTGGCGCATTTTCCGCTTTAAATTGAGTGAGATGACGCCAAGTGTTTATGCATTACAGGTTCATTTACCTGGAGAGCAAATGATTTCTTTCCATAAGAAAACTAATCTTGCTGATTTAGTGAATGATGTCGACTTCTCAAAAACAATGCTGACTGAGTACTTTTATGTGAACCGAACAAATAAAGAAGTTCAGAATCTAAAGCTCTTGTACAAGCAGTTTCCTGAGTTTTTTGTCTGGAAACCAGCTAAAAAACGCTGGTCTCGAAGAAAGCAGCGAAGAGTCATTGGAAGATTAGTATCAGTTAGTCCTACAGAGGGAGAACGATATTATTTGAGACTGCTTTTAACTCACGTTCGTGCACCTACTTCCTTTGATGATTTGTTAACTGTTAATGGAGTTCATATGAGTTCCTACAGATTAGCTGCTTTTGAGATGGGATTACTTCAATCTGATACATATATTGAAGATACTCTTGATGAAGCTGCTACTTTTCAGATGCCTTCTTCATTTAGAAGCTTATTTGCTATAATGCTAGCTTTCTGTTCTCCATCAAATCCAAAAGGCCTGTGGGAAAAGTATGAAAGTGAACTGTCAAGAGATTTTCAAAGGAATAGATCATTAACTGGTAATAATTCTGATTACATCAGAATGTTTGCTCTTGAGGAGATCAATAAATTCCTAGAACAAATGGGTAAGAGTGTAGATGATTTTCACTTGGCCTTTCATCATCTTCGAGCTACAGCGGATCAACAGATTACAAAGGAAATTGAGGCAGAAAGAAACATTCAGTTTTCAGAAGAGGATCTGCTCTTGCCTTCAAGGCTAAATATGGGACAGAAATTTGCTTATGATACAATTATGAAACAGATTTTTTCAACAGAGGCCAAAAGTTTTTTCATTGACGGGCCTGGTGGAACCGGCAAAACATTTCTTTATCGTTCACTTCTAGCTACATTGCGCTCCCAAGGTTATATAGCCATTGCTGTGGCGTCGTCTGGAGTTGCAGCCTCCATTCTTCCTGGAGGAAGAACAGCGCATTCGCGCTTTAAAATCCCACTTGATATGTCTGAAGTTAGACCATGCCAAATTAGCAAGCAAAGTTCTACTGCTAAATTGATTGTCCAGTCTAAACTCATTCTGTGGGATGAAGCCTCAATGGTTAGACGAGAAACGATTGAAGCATTCGATATGCTTCTTAAAGATATTATGGAATGCAGTGATCCTTTTGGCGGCAAAGTAGTAATTTTTGGAGGAGATTTTCGGCAAACCTTGCCTGTCATTCAGAATGCAACAAGAGATGTTTTAGTACAAGCAAGCTTTGTTAATTCGCCTCTGTGGAGCACTTTACAGAAAATTACTTTAACAGAGAATATGAGAGCTGTTATGGATCCTCCATTTTCTGAATTCTTGCTCCAAATTGGAGAAGGCCGTCAACCAGAAGATGAAGATGGGAAGATATCTTTATGTAAAGATATGGTGATTCATTATGATGGCAAAGATACTGCTCTTACCAGGTAAACATATTTAACATACACATTTTTATCACATTTGCTATATATATAACAAATTACTTTACAAATTCTTTTTAAGCTTCTAAGGTCTATTTCTTAGTTCAAGATCCCTCTTACTAACTGATAACTATGTACTTTAATAATCAGGTTAATACAAACTGTATTCAGTGACCTAAACGTGTATTCCTTGGATCCATATCAAATGATCAACCGTTGTATTCTATCGGCAACAAATAGTGCTGTTGATGATGTCAATCAGACTATCATTGATAGGTTTCCTGGAGAACCGCATGTTTATACAAGTACTGACAGGACTCTTAACGAAAGGGATCAAGGTGACTATGAAGACTTGCTTAATTCTCTCAACCCGAAGGGATTGCCTCCTCATAAGTTGATTTTGAAGAAAAACTGTCCGCTAATTCTTGTGAGGAACTTGAACCCAACAGAAGGTCTTTGTAATGGTACCAGACTAATATGCAAGGAACTGCGACAGAATACCATTTGTGCTGAAATAGCAGTAGGGCAGCACCGTGGGAAACAAGTTTTCTTGCCAAAGATTCCTCTTCAATCCTCTGACAGCGAAAAAAATGGAATCCCTTTCAAAAGAACTCAATTTCCTGTCAAATTATGTTTTGCAATGACAATTAACAAGTCTCAGGGACAGACTCTGGATTATGTCGGAATATATTTGCGCGAGCCCGTTTTCTCTCACGGGCAGTTATATGTTGCCCTTTCTCGAGCAAAAACTTCAGCTGCAGTGAAAGTGTTGATAATACCAGCAACTTTTCATGACATGGTTACTGAGTTCAGAACTAGAAATATTGTCTTTCATGAAGTTCTTGAATTATCTAAGCAGTAGTTTTTTGTTCAGATATGTAGTATCCATATTACTGGTTTAATAGCTATTTTATGCTTCATATTTCTCTGTTGTTCTTTGCCGAATCTTTTTTATCAGTCTGATATTTCATGAATTATCTAAGCAGTAGTTCTTATTCAATTATGTAATATGTATATTAATGCTTTTTTAGGTATTTAATACTTTATATTTCTCTATTGTTCTTTGCTGAATCCTTTTTATCAGTCTGATCTTTTTATTTTGCTTTTCGAAAGAATGGTTAATTTGCTATGCATTGATGATATCAAGCCAAGAATGAAGGGATGGTCAGCCCATGTAACTGTTGAGGAAAAGATTCATGTGGCTACCTCCAAGCATTCTCCCACCAGATATCAAAAAGTTGTGCTTGCTGATTCAAAGGTATGAACATACTGTATAGCAAGCTATTTTTTCTGATTTCTTTTTAGTTCAATAGAGCTATAAATTCAAATAGATCTGTTAATGTAATGTCAGGGATCAAGAGTTGAGGGAATAATGTTCAATACTGCTGTCGAAAAGATGGGACCAAAATTCCATGTTTTCAAAAAGTATCTTATATCAAATGCTGATGTTAGAGAAATTGAGGAAAAGTATCAGACTAATGGTCTTACAATTCAATGGCTGATAAGTACACGAACTGTTGTTGAAGAATTAGATGAACAAGCAACTGATCTTTTACCGTCTCAGTTTACTGCTGCGAGCTTTAAAGACTTGCCCCTTTATGCTGATTCGAAATCTCATGCTGTTGGTGAGCATCATTTATGGTTTTATTTAATTGTAATTCAGTCATTATATGAACTTTAATTCATCTGTTAACTTAATCCTTACCTATATTTGCTAGACATTATGGCAGTAGTTGTTGATTCAATGCCTGTTGTACCAATTAAAAAAGACTTAAAGGAGTCATTTGTGCAGAGATTTCTCATTGTGAATGAAGAGTATGTCATTCATCTAAGTTTTATAATCTTTCAGGTTAATAAAAGAATTATTTAAACAGTCTCTCTGACAAATGTTTGTTAATCTGATGCTTGAATATTAGGATGATTCCTACTGTGTTATCTCTGTGGAATGCATTTGTTGAGAATGAAGGCAAGCTAATTACTGATCAAAGCAACAAGCATCCAGTCATTTTATGTCGTAGGCTTAAAGTTGTTACTTACAACGGTAATTTAAATAGCTAAATCATTTCTGCTGCAAGCTTGTTAATTGCAGTTTCTTTATCAGCTGAAATCATGTCAGTGTTATTCTTGGAACAGGAATATCACTCTCAACAAGGAATGATTCGGTTGTTATTGTTGATCCACCTATAAGAGATGCAAGAACGTTGAAAAATTGGTGATTATTGTTATATAAATGCATTTTTATGTTCTCAGTTAGGACTTCTAACTTAGCATTGATTTATCTTGTTCCCTTCTATTTTGTATATACAGGGCATGCAGAAATGAAAAGGAACTGCTTGTTGTCAGCAATGAGAAACCATATACTAACCAGTCTCCTAAAATGTTTTATGGCCCCCAACACAAACTAAGTACTATAACAGATGTTCTTCCAACGGAAAAGGCAAGTATCTACTGCCTTTTACATTTTTTTCAAATATGTTTTCAATTAGACTCTTATATTTGTTATACATCAATTGACATTGTTTTTTCCCTAAAAGGTTTCCTGGGTCAAGTGTATGTTTTCTTTTGAGCACATCTTACAAAAATATTACTATATGGCATGTGTGAAATGCCGACGGCTAACTGATGCTGACTATGGATGCACCTACACCTGCAACCATTGCAATGAAAAGCAGTCTGCTCAACCAAGGAAAGATGCTTATTGTGGTTAATAAACCTTTCTTGACTTACTTAATATTCTACACATATATTCATTTCTTTTGTTATTTACATCAATTGCAGATGTCGTTTTGATATTGACCTTACTGATCACACTGACACGATAACTGCATCCATTTTCGGTGAACAAGCTGAGACTTTGCTTGGATTTACTGCCTTACAAGCAATGGATTACTTCAATAGGGTTTGAATACGCATTCTCTTTACTTACTCAAAAGATTCTGTGACTGATGCCTATATGATAAAGTTTTCTAAACCCAGCATTGATTTACAGAATGAGGAGCTACCATTAAACAAACTCCATGAAGAATTAAAGAGTAAGATGTTCATAGTGCAGCTCAAACCAGGGAACACAAAAAATGATGGATCATACCAGCGTTACACTGTTGCATACTATTTTGAAGACAATGCTGAAAATACCTCATTCAGATGCCAATCACCTGTCGCCTCAAAAGTTCAGAACAGTGCCCCTGAAAGCACAGCCTCTGCGCATTTATCTCCAGGTATATACTTCCTTCTGTTTATTATGCAGTCTGATTTTCCTAAGATAATAGTTTCATGTTCCTTAACATAATTATTTAACTTTCTTTATGAAATCGATGAAAATCAAGGCACTGCTATTTAAGTTTTAACCTGATCGTTTTACTTCGTTCATAACTTTCTTTTGCAGAAAAAACAGAGTCATCATCGAAAACACGCCGCTCTCTTCTCGAAACATTTAGTGGATCTGAAGAATCTGCTGCAAAGAAGAAGCGAAGCAAATGATTGTATTGCAGCTTAAACTCTATTCTCGAAATTGGCGTTAAACTGATTAAGCAACTGAATACTTATCAGTTGCGTTTGGCAAATTGTATTGCAGCTTTAACTCTATTCTCGAAATCCTTAACTCATTATGTTTATGATGCAACAGTAATTTTATAATTAAGTATGCTGTGCTGAGTTTCCTGAGAAAATAGTCTCCTATTTAGGCCTGTTAGAATTTATTTTTCCTAAGTTAATGTGTGTCAGAGTAAAGCTACCTATTTTTTTTACTCCATTTTCTGCATAGTATTGCAGTGGCTCATTGAGTTCATCACGTACTTCTCTGATGCTTTCCTATACAGGAAGATCATCTGGATGCTTGTCACCTTTTGCGTAATTAGTGATGCACTATTTTTAGAAATTTCCAGCTGTTTTATATAAATCTCTGCCATTGACTTTATATACTAACTAGCATTGGGTAATTGCCAGTAGAGCAACAGGTCATGAACTGTAGAATTGAACACAGTTAGCATCAATTTCGCAGTAGAAATTTATTATCCTTATGCAGCTTTCTTGGTTATTACTTCCATTCACCTACCATATTTACTACCATTTTAATGTTCAGCGATTAAATACAGACAGCTTTTTCATAGTTTTTCACTATATAAACATACGAACAGGTTTCCTTTGCAATACCAGTTTTTCCTATTAGTCCCATAGCTCTTATTCTAATACTAAAGTTTTGTTATTTCATAGTTCCTTCCTTTTCTGCCTTTCCAATTAGTAATGACTAAACCAAAAAATCCCTTCAAGAAATGGTTGGCAGTTCCTCAAGGAAATAAGACTAGATTCTTCCTCTGTATGTTTGATAAAACAAAAATTCATGCAGCAACGATGGTTAAAACTTCTGAAGAACAAACCATCTATTACATCAAAAACAATTTCATGGAAAGCTATCCACAACTAATAAAACATACAGGTGAACCATCTTTTTATTCTTTCGATTCAGTTGCCCAGTGGTTGCATACTATAACCACTCTTTCTCCTGAAGCTTTTACAGATGCAGGTATACTTTCATTTCCTCTTTTATACTTATGTATATTGTTTCTTTGTTATATATTTCCTACATCTTATGCTTTAACTTTTTTGCTAGATACAATTGCCCTTGGTTCTCAGGACGTACCAACAGGACAGCCATGGTGTTATGTTCTTTTTTGTTCAAGTAAAACCAAACAAGTTAGTCAATGACAACATAATCTCTTTCTTTCCTTCTTCTTGGCATAATAAGCAACCTTATTTGTATTTGTCCTTTATAGGAGATTTCAGCAACTGTATTTAATTCAATGGGATTTCAAGATGGTATAACCATTAAATTATATCATGGTCTTCGCTGCTGGGAAATAAAAATCAAAGACAGGTGTTTTGCGGAAGGCTGGGAAACTTATTGTGCTCAAAATCTGATTGATGAAGCTAATATGCTTTTCCTGCGAATCAAAGGCAATTTATCCTATGATACTATGGCTTTTTGTACTTCACAGTCACATATTCTCATGCCATGGACGCTTCCTTTGCCTATGTTACCAAGCATTAATCTCAATGTTGAAGGTTAACCTTCCTATTTAACTATACTTTGTTTATTTACTTTACTGATAACGCTTACACTTACACCTTCTTTCAACATGTACAGATGATACAGCTCCACAGGTCAATTTAACTACTATCACATCATGCATAAATCAATTTTTCAAGCATGATTGGTCATCATTTGTTTCGTTCTACCAGTTTTACACTCCTCAATCTAAATACAGCTTGGTAAATAATTGTTTTCTATACAATATATTCTCAGCTCCATTGTCCAGTATGCCAGCTAAGAATGCATACCTGTTGTCAACAGGAACTTCCACAGTATGCTGATATCCAGCTTAATGAGAACAGAACACCAACAATTATTCTCACCAGTGGATACAAAAGTTATGCCATCGGCATGAAGCAAAGATCTTTTCACCAGAACTGGAACAACTTTGTGACTGAACATTCTCTTCGTCCAGGAGAGTTATTGCTCTTTCTTCCCCAATCACACAACTCCTTTGCTGTTGTTGTATTCAATCGAAAAGGCATCGAAAAAATGTATCCATGGCATTTTAACTTTCAGCTTCAGGTCAATTAGGCCATAATTAATGACGCGCATTTCAGTAATGTATCAATGATCTGCCATTTTAATATATCAGCACTTTTCGATGTTTTAATGCTTCTGTTAATATGCAATGTAAGGTTATGCTCTATTTTCCCAAGTAGTATCTTCTTCAAAAAATATATCTGTCTTTGCTACAACTATTTCTGCGGCAATAGATTAGTTTTAATTGCTTTCATTTACTTTTTTCAAGTTCATCAGAAGACAAAGGTTATGAATCCAAAAAGGTGTAGCATCTGCTTATAAAGCTTTAGCCTGCAAGCTACTAAGTTTCTGTTTATAGTTTTTGCTTTTCGTATCCAATTCACTAGCCAGTTACATAATCAGAATCGTTGTCGTGTTTATGTAGTGCAATAGATTTAAAATCTTTGCATTACCTTGAAGTTTATAGCACTTTGGAAACAGTAATTTTTCTGATTATCCGCACCAAAAAATCAGTCTTCTTTTCCAAATTTTACAGCTAAAACAATAATTTGAAATACTGAAGTACTTTGTTCCCAAAGAATTATAAACAAAAAAAAAGTATTTTTAAACCTGATTAACTGATATTCAATCAGTAAGTGAGCTTATCTTCAAGCTTGGATTAGTTATAGAATTCAAACCAAAAAAATTTAACAAGGTCCAACTTTGACTTTGTTATCCTTCTATGATTTTTGTTTTTGACAAGGGTAAAAAATCTAAGCACATTCATTTTAAATCTTGCCAATAAATGTTATACAAACCCTTAAGACTTTGAGTATTGATTCAAATTTAAAGGACTAATTCCGTTGTGCATTCGCCTAATAACGTATACTCGATTCTAATTTTCCATCTTAAATTTCAATTTTGAACATATTGCACTATAAACTCCTGGATCTAATCCATTTGAATCCAGTCTAAGGAGTTTCTTATCTTACCAATTTTAAAATTAAGCTTATTCATTATTGAATCAAACTCAAATATAATTTTATTAATTCAAACTTAAGTAGCTTGACATTTTTTACGCAAATCTGAAATTAGCATAAGATTGGGTTGAACTTAAAAATTTACACACTCAAAATGTTATTCATTTCGGTTTCATTAGTTAGTGATCCTCTTAAATGAACTCTTATTCAACCGTTCTCAATTTGAATATCAAGTAAATTGATTTTCTCTTTTAACTCTAAATTTAGATACAAAAAAAAAAAAAAATTTGCATACCATGCTGGATAAAAGAACAATGCACCGAAATTTAATTGCTCCCTTAATCTACATATTTGACAGATTATTCCAGTCTCTTAAATAATGTATGCTTTGCACACTCCATGTTCATCTTCCAACGATTAGTGTAATCAAACTTATAATTTCAACATTTTTTTTATATTCGATTGGGAACACAAAGCACTATTACCCACGCATATTTAGCATATTTGGCAGGGCATATTATCTTTAATTACCTACGCGCATCGCGCGTTTTATACCTCCTAGTTCTCCTCTATTAGCCACTTTTTCCTCCATCTTTTCTCTCTCCTCTATCTACCCATGAAAAGTGTCCACATGCATGACGGTTCTGAATAAAAAGAAAATATAGCGGTCTAAAACTCTTTTCGACTTATTCATGTATAGAGCAAAATTAAAGACAATAATAACATATTATTAATGAAAAATTCTAATATTGTAATTTGAGCAGTAGTAAAATCTTCTTCCCAGATTTTCAAGTGTCCAAGAGGTGCATAATGGTGCCTCTTAACCACATCCACACATTTTTTGGAGCGATCTTTCAATGTTATTTGAAACACTTTGTGACATTTTTATGATACTTTTGGTTGACAAAGAAAAATTTTAGGAGCTATTGAATCTCTTGAAATGAAAGAGAAAAAATAGGCTGCAATTGGATGGAAGCATGAAAGAGAAAAATATAGGCTAAAAAGCATCAGACATCCCTTTTTATAACTCATTGAGGGACATTTTAGTAAACCAAAACAAACGACTCCCTTCCAATGGCAATTTCGGCATCTTGAAGTTTTTAACGGTGCAATTGATGAGCTGGACTAACGGAGGGGGTAAACTGTGAAAAAATAAATGTTGGGGGTAAATTGATAAATGACCCATACTTAAAGGGGATAAAGTGCAATTAACCCTATTTTTTAACCAAAAAGAATTTGGTTTAAATGTAGGATACCTATCTAGAAGTTTTTGCAACTCAATCATGATGATGAGATTTGACCTTTTTGAACTCTGTATGTAACTCAATAGAGATCTGGGAAACAAAGAGAAGATGTGTACGAATGAGATATCTAGGAACAAGAAAGAAAAGGCAATCATAATTCAACTGAATGTTATTATTTTATTTTCGGAGTGTGATATGATGATTGACAAAAAAAAAATGGTTGAAACATTCATGGTAACATTTGTTTCCTCGAGTGTTCTTTCATGCCAAACTTTTTCATTGTATTAATTAAACGTTCTCAATGTTTGGACAAATTTGAGGTAATCTGACTCTTCTTTTGATCCAAAAAATGGTTATATCCGTTCACAGCCTTGCAATAAAAGGGAAAAATTACCTTTTGCTTCAAAAACATGTATTCTACCTATCTTTGCAATAGATTAATGGTCAACTAGATGGCACGTTTTAATACATGTAATATGAGATAAAATATATTGTTTTTGGGGTCTACGAAGCAAATAAATTTATAAATTATTATGAAAAAAAAGTGTTTCTGCAGGGACTATTTGTGAAGCCATTTCTATGACAAGGGTGTTTGCATTTGTTGAATATAAACTAAGCTAAGTTCGTATTTGGCAAATACAAATTAGCGTATTAAAATTAAAAAAAAAAGGCATACCTTGCATTTGAGAAATGCGAGACCCTTGTTCTTTCAATCAATAAAAAAGAGCTCACAATTGAAAGGCGAAGAACTTCATTGGCACATTTTTAAACCCCAAAATTAGAAAACCCTAAGACATGAACAAAATTGGGAACTGCAAATTGAACCCAAAATCCATCCCAAATCCATCATTCAAATATGTGGAAGTGCAGAATCCATCAAGAGGAGGTACGAATTGTAGGGAAGGTCTGCAATTTTGCTTTATCTTACAGCCTCGACACCGAAAGCTATCGCTAGAAATTTGAAGTCACTGGAAAGCTGCAAAATGGAGACCATTACATTGATGCTACATCCATTAGCCAGTGAATGAGGTACGTTTTCAGATGCTATCATCTGGAACAGAAGAAGATGCCTTGGAGCCCGTAGTTATCTCCAATTTTTATTTTGTTTTTTTCTCTTTCTATGGAAAAAATGAATGAACAGGTGGTTTATTAAGCTATTCCACACATCCTAATGTCCTATGTACCGATTTGCAAATGGTTTTTTTCTTTTGTTTTTGTTTTTGTTCAAAGAAGAAGCCGATTGGTTTTTTCATTGTTAAGCTTTAATTAGGACTGCCGGAACTATGTACTATAACTAGCTGCTTGGAGTTTGCAATTTCTCTTGGTTTGAACTGATCTTTTGGAGTATCAGTATTCAGTAGGATCTTTATGAACTTGCACTGTTAAAGTAATTTTTTTTTCGAAATGGCTGATTTGTCTTATAATTAGGACTGGGTGAATGATGAATTCGTCAATGCATGAATCAAATTACTATGGAATGTAAATGATGAATTTGTTCATTTCCTTTTACATCTTTTTTATTGCTAAAGATGGTTATGTTAAGAGTTTATATGCTTGAATTTTAAATGAGAGTTTATACGCTTGATGAATGTCAAAATAAATCTATGAAACATAGACTTTATTTACATTTGAAATGGTCTCTATTTTGGTTTTAAAACCCAGAATTTAATTATTGCATACTTGGTTTATTAGGCACTCAAATTTTCACTCCATACGTAATTCAAAGAACTAATATTAGAAGGTTTCTTGGTGGCTCCCATTTGTATGTCAATGAAGTTCGGTTCTAGGACATAGGTTGCTTGTTAAAAATTCTAATAAGTTGATCAAAATTTTTGACAAATACATGCTGCAATTAATTTTTTCATTTTTTAGGTTTATGTTGAATATACCTAGATACGTGTGATATATTATACATCAATTATAGGGATTAGATAGCCTGATTATTAGCCTGATTATCCTAGTCTAATTACAGGAAGTAGATAGCTAATTATTCTAGCTTGATTTTAGGATCTTGATAGCTTGATTTTAGGATCTAGATTATTTCAATCTTGTATATATATGTCAGTTGTACTACTCACACAAATATGAGAACAAATGTTATCTCAAAACATCTTCCTCTCTTGCTTCTTCTCTTACATGGTATCAGAGCCAGTAAGAAAAAGAAATTCGTTTTCGAATCATCCCACCCGGTGATTTTACTCGGTGAATTTTTTTTTAACCCAATATCATTATGTCTACATCCGATACATCTATAACATCTACATCTAAATCCACAACTCCTCTCATGGCCAATCCATCTATTACTGGTTCTACTATTATTACTACCGAAAAACTAAAAGGCAGTAACTACTCTACTTGGGCTGCTGACGTTGAGCTATGGTTTATGGGACAAGGATATAAAGATCATCTTACTACTAAACCTGATGATACTATGACTGATCCATCCAAGTGAGAGCGAATCGATGCTCAATTGTGTAGCATGCTTTGGCAGACCATTGATTCTTCACTAAAGCAAATTTTCCGTCCACATAAGACTTGCTTTAGTGTTTGGGAGCAGGCCAAAGCATTATACACTAATGATATATCTCGTGTTTATGCTGTTTGTTCTGATTTGATGAGTCTCATTGCACCTCGAAAACTTGATATGCCTATGAGCTCTTACTTAGGCAGAATTCAAGGGGTCCTTTCCGATTTCAATGAGTTGCTACCCCCTGCCGCAACTCAGCAGGAACAACTCTCTCAGCGAGGTACATTTTTTATGCTTTTGGCTCTCTTTGGATTACCTACAGAATATTCTACCATTCGTGATCAGATTCTTGCTAGCCCCACAATTCCTACTTTGTCTCAAGCTTTTTCACGGCTGTTACGGCTCCCGGATGAATCAAAATCATCTTCGGAGACTATCGTTGTTGATTCATCAGCTTTGGCATCTCAATCCAGCCAAAGAGGAGGTCGTGGACGTGGCCGTGGTCGAGGTGGTTATAATGGTAACAAAAATCGACCCTACTGTGACTATTGTAAAAAGGTTGGCCACACAGAAGATCGGTGTTGGCTCTTGCATGGACGTCCTCCCCAACAAGTGGCGAATATTGTTCAATCCGAACCTTGCGCAAGTTCAGAACCAACTCTCAAGCCCGAGTATGAAGATTTTGTGAAATGGTTTACAGCCAAACAGTCTTCCACACCTACTGCCTCAGTTGTACACACTAGTAATGTTAGCGCATGTGTCTCTCAATCTCCATCTCTTGGCCCATGGGTTTTAGATTCTGCTGCCACAGATCATATTTCTGGTAATCCACAACTTTTCTCTTCACTCCATAGTTCTACTTCTCTACCCAATATTACTCTTGCTGATGGATCACAAACCCAAGCTAAAGGGATTGGCAAGGCTAACCCTCTACCTTCTGTGCCTCTCGATTCTGTTCTTTTTATACCCAATTGTCCTTTTAGTTTAGTATCTGTTCGTCGTTTGTGTCGTTCTCTTAACTGCTTAGTTACATTTGATGAGGAATCTGTAATTTTACAGGATCGAGGTACTGGGCGGACGATTGGCACAGGGCGTGAGTCTCAGGGACTTTACCATCTGTCTTTACCAACACCAGTATCTTGTTCTACCGTAGATGATCCTCTGCTAATCCATAGTCGTTTGGGTCATCCAAGTTTAAATAAGTTTCGAAAGATGGTGCCATCTATTACCATGTCTTCCTTAGAGTGTGCATCATGTCAGCTTGGAAAACACACTCGTAGTCATTTTCCGAAAAGGGCTAATAGTAGAGCTGAATCTCTATTTTCTTTGGTCCATACTGATATTTGGGGACCGAGTCGTGTTATTTCTACTTTAGGTTTTCAGTATTTTGTCACTTTCATTGATGATTATTCTCGTTGTACTTGGGTGTTTCTTATGAAAATAGATCTGAAGTGTTTTCTATTTTTCAAAGTTTTGTCTCTGAAATTCAAACACAATTTGGTGTTTCCATAAAAATCTTACGTAGTGATAATGCACATGAGTATTTCTCCACCTCTTTCAAGTCCTTTATGGAGTCTAAAGGGATCATTCATCAATCATCATGTTCTCACACCTCACAACAAAACGGGATTGCTGAAAGGAAAAATAGACATTTGGTTGAAACAGCACGTACTTTACTTCTTCATGCAAATGTTCCGTTACGTTTTTGGGGGGATGCCATTCTCACTGCATGTTATTTGATTAATCGCATGCCATCATCTGTCCTTAAGGATCAAGTTCCTTACTCTTTTGTATATCCTAATGCTCCACTATTTTCTATTTCCCCTCGTACATTTGGCTGTACATGTTTTGTACATGATTTCACTCCTGGAAAAGATAAGCTGTCTTCACGTGCTGTCAAATGTGTATTTTTGGGGTACTCTCGAACACAAAAAGGGTACAAATGTTTTTCTCCTGATCTTAGACGATACATCATCTCTGCAGATGTTACGTTCTTTGAGTCTACTCCTTTCTTTCAGCCTAACAAGTCTGAGCATTCTACAATCACGGAAGATATTCCTGTTTCTACTTATTTTGTTCCTCTTACTCATGACACTGACATTAGTCAGCCTCCTAAAGCGTCTTTACCTTCACCCGCATCACCACCATTGCTCACTTACAAGAGACGCAATGTAAGGAATTGTCCTACTACAGTTCCAGATAATGGTGTTGGAGAATCTGCTGATGTTCCTGATGCCTCACAAACTATTCCAAGTTCTTCACCTACCACGATCTCCTCTCCAGTTAGCCCACCCATTGCTGTCCGCAAAGGTATTCGTTCCACTCGAAATCAATGTCCCAATTATACTTGTCTCAATTATCAGCGCGTGTCTTTATCCTATTATGCCTTTTTGTCCTCTTTGTCGTCCATGTCTGTTCCTAAAACTATAGGTGAGGCTATGTCCCACTCCGGGTGGCGTCAGGCAATGATAGATGAAATGGCTGCTCTTCACTCCAATTCCACTTGGGAGTTGGTTCCACTCCCACCTGGTAAATCAACTGTTGGTTGTCGTTGGATTTATACTGTTAAAGTTGGTCCGGATGGTCAAATTAATCGTCTTAAAGCTCGTCTAGTAGCTAAGGGTTATACTCAAATTTTTGGTCTGGATTATACTGACACCTTTTCTCCAGTGGCCAAGATGTCTTCTGTTCGTCTCATCTTATCTCTTTCTGCTGTTCATCATTGGCCTTTGCACCAATTAGACATCAAGAATGCATTCCTTCATGGTGCATTGCAGGAGGAAGTTTATATGGATCAACCACCTGGTTTTGTTATTCAGGGGAAGTCTAGTGGAATGGTTTGTCGACTAAAACGTGCACTCTATGGTCTCAAACAATCTCCTCGGGCTTGGTTTGGACGCTTTCGTGATGTTGTCAAAAAATATGGCATGATCCGTAGTGAGGCTGATCATTCAGTGTTTTATCGTCATTCTCCGTCAACAGGTAGTATTTATCTGGTCGTTTATGTCGATGATATTATTATCACTGGACAGGATCATGATGGAATTGCTCAGTTAAAGAACCACCTTTTTGGCCATTTCCAGACGAAAGATTTGGGCAAGCTTCGTTATTTCTTGGGTATCGAAGTTGCCCAATCCAAAGAAGGTGTTGTTATTTGCCAACGAAAATATGCATTGGACATTTTGGAGGAGGCAGGCATGTCAAATGCTAAGCCTGTCGAAACTCCAATGGATCTCAATATTAAATTATTTCCAGGACAGGGGGAGCCACTTAAGGATCCTGGAAAGTATCGTAGGCTTGTGGGACGGTTGAACTATCTTACGGTAACACGTCCTGACATATCTTTTTCTGTCTCAGTGATCAGTCAGTTTTTAGATTCCCCGTGTGATACTCATTGAAATGCAGCTACCCGCATTCTCAAATATATCAAAGGAGCACCTGGCCAAGGATTGTTGTATACTGATAAAGGAAACATGCAAGTAATTGGTTACACTGATGCAGATTGAGCAGGATTACCTATTGATCGTCGTTCTACCACAGGCTATTGTATTCTGGTTGGTGGCAACTTAATATCTTGGAAAAATAAAAAACAAGATGTGGTTGCTAGATCCAGTGCTGAGGTTGAGTATCGAGCCATGGCTATGGCTACATGTGAGCTAATATGGCTTAAACAATTGCTCAATGAGTTGAATTTGGGGACTAGTGACCCAATGAAGTTGATTTGTGATAATCAAGCTGCACTCCACATTGCCTCCAATCCAGTCTTTCATGAGAGGACTAAGCACATTGAAGTTGATTGTCATTTTGTTAGAGAAAAATTGATCTCCAAAGTTATTGAGACAGGTTTCGTTAATTCAAGTGATCAACTTGCAGATTTTCTTACCAAGTCCCTAAGAGGTCCTTGTATAAAATATATATGTGGCAAGCTTGGTGCATATGATTTGTATGCTCCAACTTGAGGGGGAGTGTTGAATATACCTAGATCCGTGTGATATATTATACATCAATTATAGGGATTAGATAGCCTGATTATTAGCCTGATTATCCTAGTCTAATTATAGGAAGTAGATAGCTAATTATTCTAGCTTGATTTTAGGATCTTGATAGCTTGATTTTAGGATCTAGATTATTTCAATCTTGTATATATATGTCAGTTGTACTACTCACGCAAATATAAGAACAAATGTTATCCCAAAACATCTTCCTCTCTTGCTTCTTCTCTTATAGCAGTTAACTCCGTTCTATACATATCCGGAGTTGGTGACACAAGGGCAAGCCTTTAAGAGGCTTTGATTGGTACTACTAGGATCAAATACACACAAGACCATCTTTCGAAACTCAGACTAGTTATTGGGTAAGTTTATAAGTTTACGACTTGAATGAGGTTACCTCTCTTTAGATTTACGATATTTGTCCCCTAGTCCAACTACTTGAACAAGTAGGTTCTGTGACGCCTTTGCTGCTATCCGGAACTTAACAAATGGAGAGGAATTTTTTTTAACCTCTTTACCGCTGACTTGGAAATTTGGATTTTATTATAGGGAAAAGACAATGTTGCTTTCATTTTTCAAAAAATAGATATAATTGTTGTCCAATTTATGTTCTAATTTTCAAATTTTTGTTCGTAGAAGAGGCCATTTCATTTTCTTTGGGTTTATTTTATTATCAATTGATGAAATTGAACTTAAGTCCTCTCTTGTACTATATACTGGAATTGCATGCATATGGAGGAGGCCCGTTATTGCAGGCCCATTAGTGTTGCTACAAGTACATTACACTTGATAAAAGTGAAGTGATTTAACTATTATATTGTTGCAATGTCATAATGATTCAAGGTTTTTTTACAACTATGAGCATGAGAACGTATACCTACTATGTGCTCTGATCAAGTGCAGCCGTTGGAGCACTACTAGTCCTTATGGAGCTTGGTGCGCACATATTTTTCAAAGTTGTAATCCTAATCTTTAATTCAAACAAGAATCATATGTACTAATTACTTGCCTCTTCATTTATTCTATGTAGGTGGAATGCTGAATTCGATCTACACAGGATTGCACAACATGTCCTACCTATATTTCGAGATCAGTTGATAGGCTTGCGTCCTGAAGAGGTATTATAATTATACTGTGACTTTGTTCTGAGACTTTGCCAGTGTACTGACCAAGCTAATAAAATATACAAACTTGTTCGAATAGCCTAACGGTATTTGATTCTCGCAAGATTGTGTTTGTTGGCAGGGAGTTTCCCTCCAGCTATAAGGCAGATTCTGTGGAACTTTTTTACAAAAAATTTGTAAAATATTAGAAATATGCCCAAAACTTATTATCTTTATTTCATTCGACAAAGTTGAGTGATGTATATGATAATTTGCCTACAGATGACACCGTAGAGTCCGATCACCAGGACCCACCAGCCAAACTGGATTCGATGAGGGTCATAGGCTACTGAGCACCATGTTGGCGCATCTACTCTAATCATACCTCAGACTCAATTCATGCAAGAGCACACTACATCCATTGGGCAATCTAGGTCCCCAGTTATTTTTTCGGAGTTTACATCTGGTGGGGACTTACATCATGATAGTTCTGAACAATATGCAGAATGTACAAATGAAGATTAGAGCATCAAAAATCGTGATGCTACACTAGAGTCATAGATTACTCAAGTCAGTACAGTAATGCTAGACCTGCCATGTCAAACACAAAGAATACGTAAACGTAGTGGATGTGGTACTCTTTAAAAATTTGGAGAGCATTGATAACACACTAATGATGTAGTTGTTGTATAAATTACATAAATCAGAATTACGAACTTTTTCATGTCATTTTCCGTTTATATGACATTTACTTCCACGAATGCTAGTACAACAATTTAATTAGGCATGTCTTATTTCTCATTTCATATGGGTACTCCTTTATACAAATCCAAAAACGTTCATAAAATTATAAAGAAATGCTCTATTTCCATAAATAAAAACAATATAAAAAGGGGTAAAATACACTAACCTCTCTTCTAGTTAATACAAAAAGTTAGGTACTTCCTCTCGTCATTTCAAAATAACACAGACCTGCTACCTATGATATACTTCCTTTGTCGAATATTAGAGTCATTTTTTGAAAATTCAACTTTTTATGAAGATATGATAATCATTATGTCCAGATGAAATGACATTAGTAAATTAACAAAAGTGTCATTTAAATTCAAAATATTTTCTTGATAGATGTGTATGAGGATTTTAAAAAGTTGCTTTTTCAAATGGCAAGATTCGAAAGCATGCGTTAAATTTGAAATGGTGACTCTTATTTTAAAACATCAATAAAGTGAAAATATGAAAATAACACTGGGACAGAGGGAGTATTTAAATGTATAATTTTATCCTTTACCTTTTTTACTCATATTTTTCCTACTAAACATAAGAAAAAAGATTTAATACTCTCCTAGAAGAAAGTAAATTAATACTCTCCTAACATATTAACAAATTTATTTTAACTTTTTTATTTTGACTTATGAAAATATGGAAGCATACATGTGTAATTATTTCTTTACAAAAATTTATTAAAATAAAATGAGGTGTTTCCAACCCTATAATTATCAAATCTTTTAATATAGAAGAAGTATACATGTGTAGTTATTTCTGTACAAAGAATTATTTTGAATACAAATTTTTTGGGAGCTCGCATTTGCTAACTGCGAGCTCATGTGAGCTTTAAAAGTAAAAAAAAAATATTTAATTTTTTTGCTAAAAAAGATTTTTAAATAAGATTTCTCTGGGAGCTCACTTTTGATAAATACGAGCGCCAAAATAAAAATGATTGCAAGTTCTAAAATTAAATAAAATTTTCTATGAGATCGCATTTATCAAATGCGAGCTCCAAAATAAAAATGATTTTCTAAATTTTCTAAGAATAAAAAAGATTTTTTAAATAAAATTTTCCTAGAGCTCGCAATTATCAAATGCGAGTTCCAAATATAAATGATTTTTAAATCGTATGTTTTGCAAGCTTGTATTTACTAAATGCAAGCTCTATAATAAGAAAAGATTTGAAATAAAATTTTACTCTATGTGCTCGCATTTACTAAATGAGAGCTCAAAATTAAAAAATAATTTTTTAACAAAATTTTTTGGGCTCCAAAATAAAAATAATTTTTTAAACCCATTTCTCAGTTAAGATCGCATATTACTGGTCAGAACTCCACACCAAAATCACCCCTTTTGCATAATTGATTTTGAAGGGAAAATTATTCAACACATCTCTCACATTTTGTAAAACGACTTTTTTATCTCTCACTTTTAAAAGTGTAATTTTATGTCTTTTACAAATTTACATTAGTCAAATTTGGTTCCTATCTAGGTTTTCAACTAGTTTTTGGTCGAAATCCACTATATGCCTTGCATGTGATTATTTTTAGGGATAAAATTGTCAAATCACATTTCACATAATTTGATCCGTAGTCCTTCATATTTCATAAAATGAATTTATTCATCCCTTACATTTTACAAAATAAAATTTTTCGCCCTTGACATTTCATAAAAAAAAAAAATTCATCCCTCATTATTCATGTATACGAATAGTTTTTTTTTTGTTTTTGAAAATCCATATATATGTGTATTTGATTTCATTTTAACAGTACAAATAGCATGTAATATATGTATATTTGATTTCACCTACAACTACAATATGTTTGTTCAAGTGAAATCAAATACACATATATTACATGTTATTCATACTATTCAGGTGAAATCAAATTGATATATATGGGTTTAAAAAAAATTATTTGTACACATGATCAATGAGAGATGAAAAAATTCATTTTGTGAAATGTGAGAGACGAAAAAATTTATTTTATGAAATACGAGAGACTATAGATCGAATTACGTAAAATTTGATTTGACAATTTTGTCTCTAAAAAATGATCACGTGCATGGCATGTGGTGGATTCCAGTAAAAAACTAATCGGAAACATAGGTATGGATCAAATTTAGCCAATATAAATTTGTAAGGAACATAGAATTATACTTTTAAAAGTGAGGGACAAAAAAATAATTTTACAAAATGTGAGGAATGTTTTGAATGATTTTTCCATTTTGAAATTCATCATAAACTTGGAAATTTCTCTCAACGCAACAACCTAAACCAACTTTGTTCTGGGTTTTGCATTTGCTTTCCTTTCTCCTAATTCTTTCATGTTGAGGGCTAAGCTTTTCTCATCTGTTGACAATTATGTTTGTCTTTGTTTATTTGTGTGTTTCATGGTGGCTATGAGAGGCTGAGGTCATAGTAAAATGTTGAATGTGGTGTGGAGCTTAAAGTTGGGCTGGAATTTGGATTTTATGTATCTAAGAACCAATCTCATGAAGATTTTGATTGACAACTGCTAGCCGAGTTTTGGCTTCTAACAGTAGGTTATATCTTGATTTTCTTGTTAGACTTGGGCTTTTTGGCTCTATATTGTGGCAGTTTGAGGGTATCGACACTGTTGTTTCTAAAGATTTAGGGGAGTGTTGTCACATGTGTAACGCGCCAAGTCCATAGGGTGATTCAAGTGACTGTTGAACTGAAACTACCGATTTAAAATGGGAAATCTAAGTTATTCAGTTGCCCATGGGTCAGAGGTAATATACTCTTCCTTTCTCCTCTTCCGTCCCAATGTGGGACATTTAAAATTTTCCATTCCCATCCAATGTGGCATTTAGTCTTGTAGGCTCTAGAGGTGGCTCCCATCGAATGTGGCGCTTAGCCTAGCATAGAATTTAACTATTTCATACTTCCTTGTGTAGTTGTGACATTTAGTCCCATGAGTTCTAGAGGTGACCCTCATCGAATGTAGCACTTAACCCTTGTCCAATGTGATACTTAGTTCCACAAGTTATAGAGGTGACTCCCATCGAATGTGGCACTTAGCCCCGCACAGTACTTAACTCCTTTGTACTTCCTTGCATGATCATAACCATAGCACAACTTTGTTCTTTCACACTTCCTTGCATAGTCAGAACTATAACACCACTAATGATAGAGGTGGCTCTCGTCTAATGTGGCACTTAGAAGTAGTTGGAACCATAACACCACTGGCTTTAGAGATTGCTCTCGTCCAATGTGGCATTTAGTCTTGTAGGTTCTAGTGGCGACCCTTATCGTATACGACACCTGTAGACACCAAATTTTTGTCATTTTTAATATTTTCATAAATTTTTCTATTTAATGAGTTATTTATTTTCTTACATTTTAATGTGTATTTTTCTCATTTTTGTAGGTTTATTTTAGGAAAAAGAAAAACAAACAAACAAAAAAAAAGAAAGAAGAAAATCAAGAAATAAAAAATCATCCTAATCATTTTTGTTTCACCAAAACCACTATTAACCCATTTTTACGCTCCATCCTCATTTGACCTTTCTTCTCATTTTGGTAAAAATCCATCATGTTATTTCATGCATATTTTTTGTCATTTGGAAAACCATCATTTTGACTAACCAAACACACAAACTCCACTTTTGGCTCCCAATATACATCTCTCGGCTCTCTGCCTCACAACACAAGACAAGCCAAAAAAAAGAAAACACTCCACTCTTCCTGCCTCAAAAACTCTCTCTTGGCCTTGGCTGATTTCTCTCAACGGGCAGAGGACAAAAATAGAGGAGAAGAAAAAAAAAGGGAATGCTCCACTCTCTCCCCACTTCGGCCTTTCCTGGAGCTCCCAACAAAAAACACTGACAGAGGAAAGAAAAGAGGGCTCTCAGTTGAGAGCTTCTTCCGGGCTTCCAGACGAAAGCCACAGATGAAAAAAGGGGAAGCTTGGGAGCTTGCTACTAGTGCCATTACCACCACCCCTGCCATAATAATCTCCATTGTAAAACCATTGTAAGTCTTTCCTTTTATTTTTTGTTTTGATTCCAACGAGATAGCTCCTGGAAATTTGGCAAAGATTTAGTTGATCCTTATTTTAATGCAAACTGGTTCGATTTTTTTTTCTTCTTTTCTTCGACTTTGATGATCAATAATTTTGTGGGTTTTGTGAAATAAATTGGTTGCTGGTGTTGTTGTATTTTTTCGGAATAAGCCATGAACAAAAATTAAGAAAAGAGAAATGGCACTGTAAATGCCTTGTTTGTGTTTGATAAAATGCCACAATGAAAATATGAGTTAAGTTAGTGAATTTTTTTTGCATATTTTCGTCAAAATAGGTGATTGTAGCTGGCACAAGGTCCGAAAATGTTGAATTATCTAAAATTTTTGGAGTTTTGAGCTTTACAGGCATTGAAGTGTTTTTCTTCATTTAGGGGCTGTTTTTGCTTTAATTTAGGCTTTTTATGTTGTTTCTTGTCAAATTAAAATCATAGTTGTATTGTAGAAGTTGTAAGGAGTGTTATGGTATAATTATTATGATTTTTAGTGAAAGATATGGTGATTTCAAAAAATAAAAATTGGGCTATCTTTTGCTATTTTGGCCACTTTCAAGTCATTTTTTTGTAAAACTAACTTAAAAAATGGAATCTACGCGAAAAATCTGAGTTGGGGTGTGTATTTTGGTAATTTTTTTGTGAAAGGAGAAGTCGCCGGCGATCGGTGGTGGCGGCGCCGCCGGCAGCCTCCATGGCCGCTGGTTGAAGAAGCTTCAGTTGGCCAGACAAGAAGGAGAAGAAACGGAAGGGAAGAAGAAGAGAAAAGAAAGAAAGAAAAAGAAAAGAAGAGAAAAGAAAGAAAGAAAAAGAAAAGAAGAGAAAAAAAAAGGTTTGGGCTAATGTTTTATTTTTAGGTGGGCTCGTGGTTATTTTTGGTTGGGTTTTGGGATGGGTTTCGGTTTATTTCTTTTAGATTTCGGTTTGGGTTCGGAGGTCAGAATCTATGCATTTTTTGATTGGACTTGACTGATAAAAACATGGGCTGGCTTGCTCGCTTCTCTTGAACTTTCGGCTGGGCTTAGGAATTTCGGCCCAAGCAACAATAAAAAGAAAGGCCCGATGCCTTTTTCTTTGACAGAAACCAAAATTTTCACTTTAGCCCTTGATCTTTGGGATAGTTTTATTGTGGCCCAGAACATTTTAAATTTCTTTCACTTAGGTCCTTAAATTAATTACACTTTGGTTCCTGAACTTATCTTCCATTTCATTTTGGCCCCTAAACTTTAGAAAATTATATTTTTAACCCCAAAAGTTTTTCAATTTCTGTAATTTATTCCCTAGTGAATTTTGACTCTTTTTATTATGATTATTTCTTTTCTTTAATAGCTAATAATGTTACTTTTGAATATATTTAACTTGTAATTTTTAAATATTCTTAAGTTTCTTTATATTTGACATATTAATGTGAATTTAGTATTTTTATCATTATTATTACTTTCAATTAAATTGGTGCCATGATTCTTTTGTTCATTTTGAGTATAAATAGAGTAATCTGACTCCATTTAGTCACCATTTCAAAAGGGAGGTACCGCTATTATTATTATTTCAATGTCAATTACGTGTTCTTACGTGCTTCTACGTGTTCCTATGTGTTTATATATTTTTATATGTTTTATTTATTTGATTTAAATATTCATTCAAATTTTCTTATGTTTGTTTAGTTAATTTTTATAATTATTTGAGAGGCATTTAAATATCTCAAAAATGTAATAGATAGGATAACTAGATTTGTTTTATTATATTTTCCCATTTTAGATTGTAATTAGGTCCTCTATTGTAATAGATAAGGTAGATAGGATTTTTTATTTTCCCATTTTAAATTGTAGTTAGATTCCCCACTGTAATAGGTAGGTTTTTGCGTGTTATGTGGCTTATGTGTTATGTGCTTTATCCGCTTTTCTTAAGATTTTTGCATCTAGATATTATGTTTATGTGTTATGTGCTACGTACTTATACATGTTTATTTGTTTTAATTTATGCCTTATTTGTCTTGCTATGTATTAAGAATGCATGACGTCACCACACTAGTCCAATGCTAGTTGTGGCTTCTCCCTCTGTTTACTTGCTAGTCCAACGCTAGTAAGGATTTTTAGAAATGGATTAGTCCAACGTTAGACCCTTAGATCGTTCGTACATAGATTCATTTTTGTGTGATATTCATTACATTTTCATGTATATTTTTTATTTTTGGGATCTTTTCTCATTTGCATGATATTGCCTATTATATTATTCTCTATCCTCTATATGTGTTAATCATATCATTTAGGATTGCACCTCATTTAAGAAATTGTAAAATAAGTAAGTTCATTTGCTTGTTCATGTTAGGAGAATTATTCTTCAAGCATAGGAAATGAGTGATAATAACTTTTTAGTTTAAATACCCTATTAATTCCTGTATAAGAAAATTATGTCACGAGTTTTTGCCTCTCATACCCATTATGTTGCATTCCCTATTCTTTGGCCACTTATATCTAGATATATAATTTAAGTTTCTTTTCTTTTTTTTTGAATTTCATTCATGCATACTTGTGACCCCTTCAAGGAATTATTTTGACCTTCGCAATTAATGCGATTGGTATCAATTAAACCCCTGAATGGATATTTTGTCCCTTTCGATATTTTATAAATTTAGATTTGTATCCATGTAGGAAACATCCAAATGTGATAAAATTAAGGGTTAGATTAGGAAAATTTTGACTAAACCTCGCAACTAGCTTATATTAGATTGAAAGGGTGCCTTAGATTTGAGTTGATCGAGCATTTGCCTTCCCTCTCTTCAACCGTGACTCCCGAACTCATTTTCTCTTATTTTTCAAAGACCTGGAGTTGTCGAAAAAGGTTTTATTTTATTTTATTTTATTTTTGTCAAAAATATTTTTAGGGTGACTTGGTACACCCAAAATTCAATACCAAGTGGCGACTCCTATTTTTTTCTTAAAAATCTTTTTAGACTAAATTTTGGATTCAAATTGTCTCATTTTTTAAAATCCCATTCTAGGTCCTTTTCACTTATTCTTAAATAAAAATCACATCTTTTGCAAACACTTTATTTTCCATAGCAAAAAATGGGGCGCGACAGCTTGGCGACTCCACTGGGGACGCTAGAGAGTCCAAGCACTTAGTTTAGTTGTCTTTTCTCTTTTTAACTCTTTTATTTATCATATTTGGATGTTTTAGGTTGCATTTTTCATTTTTAGGATGTTTTGCGTTTCATACTCGTATTCGTTCATCGTTCCTTGTGTATGTGATGAATGGTTTATGTATTTATTTTTGTTTATTTACTTATTCGTATCGCGCTTTGCATTTGGGGTGGGGAATATTACCTTAGAACCTTCACGTACATTTAATGTTAATCCCTTCCCTCAAAGAAGCATTTCATACGTGCATACGTTATTTATTTACAACCCTACATCTTATTTTCTTTTTAGTGGTTGTCACACCACTCCTCCCTGATAGGATTAGGATCGATTCATTTGGACATGTGGCTGTGGCACGACGTGCACGTAGCAATGTTTGAGGGATCACTCAAGCCACCGACCGAAGGCCTTGGGATTGATGACCCTTCGCCTCTTGATTTGAAGGCTTGGGAGTCTGAATCTTATCGAGTCTAGATGCATTAGTAAGTCAAACCTTATGCATCCATATTAGAAATTACCTAGGATAGAGTCAACCTTATCCAATTAGTAACACTAGACACGAGGGGAGGGATTCCACCCTTCTTTCTTTGCTTTATTTATATTCCATTCTTGTATCATATTTTGTCCCAACGTGCTATGTGTTATGTATTGAACTAACATCTCCTTGTTTTCTCTTTTTCTGCATACACAAACCTTAGAAATAAGAGTCCTGACGTGGTATTCGTTAAGGACAGACCGCCTTTTGTAAATAGCACGTCTAAATTTCAGTCCATCGCATGTATAAATATACACATGTCATTTTAGCTTTACCCTGGCATCTAAATGGGGTACCCTTAGATCATGTTTCAATTACTGTATTGCACATTTATTCATTTAATAAACTGGCATCATGCATTAACCCTAGAGGGAATGCCATTTAGGGAATTCCATTTTAGGAATGTACCAACCTTGTTTTCACTGGGTAATTAATCTTCTATGGGATATTCATGTTTAAATTTTTGTAAAACTGGAGAAGTGAGACCTGTAGGTAAGGTATTTAATCGAGGTTATGTGCTTCAGATGGACAGATCTCAATGAATTAGTCAACTATTAGCGGCTCCAATAGAGGTTCGAAGATGGCCAGGGCTTCTCTCATTTAGTGAGATCAATCAGGTTGCCTCCTACCTCGGGCCAATTGGAGATTTCAAAGACATTGAATTAGATGGGTATTTGGTCGAAGGTTTAATTCAACTGTGGGATCCCAACGGCTCAACATTTAGGATAGGAAACAAGGAGCTGACTCTGACAATTGAAGAGGTAGCCGGTCTTCTGAATTTACCAGTAATGGGTACAGCAGTGATATTTTCAATTGCTTCTGGCAACATCGAATTCTGTCATTTTACTGGATTAAAAAAGTCTGTAGTGCGAGGATCAGATCAAATCATAGATGTAAAATTTTTGTTTGACAGATTCGCAATGAAAGATGGATTTGATAAGCATTCGAAGGATTTTTCATTTACATCTAAGGCAACATGGGAATGTAAGAGGCCACTGGTGTATGGACTTGTGATGGCAGGGATTTATTTGTTTCCTAGAAAAGATAAGAAAATTGGTTTCAAAATCACTAAACTCTTGTCTGATTTATTTTTTGGGATTAAGGATCGACAAGCCTATATAGTACCGATTGTATTGGCTGATATTCTTGTTGCATGTATTAATTGTCAAAAAGGGTCAAAATTCTTTTATGGGCCAAATCGAATCTTACATATTGGGTCATGGAACACTTTCGGAGATAGTTGCCTGCTCCTGATGGTCTACTGTTGATTGGGTATAATTGGATAGCTACCCATCATAAAAGGGTTGACAAAAGCAATTTTGTTAAAAAATGTATCAGAATGGTTGGACTTTTTTAGGGTAATGGCGGATCAAAAGATTAGATGGGTACTAGACTGAACCGACTGTTACAACCTTGCTCTGTGCGCTAAGTCATTAGATTTTATACCGCTATTGGGAACTCAAGGCATCATGACATACACTTCAAAAAGGTTTCTTAGACAGTTAGGGTGTATTCAAAGAGTACCACTCACACCTAATTTGATCGATTTCACCATCAGTTTTGACAAAAGGATCTGTTCGAACAAAATTCCAATGAAAATGCCAATTGTCGAAACATGGGGAACATTGTCCGATGATGAAGAGATCGCTTATGTTCCACAACTCAAGCAGATGGCTTTAGTTACCCCTCAATACGAGGAGTGACTCAGAGAATCTAATGTTGAGCGACCACTGATGGAACAATTCCGAGGAAGTCAAGAAATTAATGGCTATCATTGAGGCGAAGGATAGAGAAAATGCACAATTAAGGCAATCTGTGGAAGTGAATAAGGGTTTGGCAGAGAAGAATAAAAGACTGTGTGAAGAAATGCAAGAAAAACACCAAGAGTTGAAAAGAAAGTATGGCAAATTGTATGATCAAGTTGAACAAATACAGAATCCCTATTCCAGAGAGTCAAAAGACGTTGTGATAGATAGATTGAAGAAGTTTAATAATCTTGTACGAAATCAACTTCGAGAAATGATGTAGATGATGTATGAGATTTTGAAATTTATCAATGAAATGATTCTTATCTTTTGCAAGGTTATTTTCGAAACACAGGTTTGGTGAACATGCCTCACTTCGAAGGTGTTGCATCATATTAGGCTTACTCTTGGCAGAAAAGGGCTCCCCATAGGACATGCATCTGAATTATTTAAATATTTCCTAAATTTTTTCTTTTTTCTTTTTTTTTCTTCTTTCTTTCTTTCTTTCGAAATAAAAATTCGGCAGGTCTAGTCAAGAATAAATTTCTGAACCAGTTTCTCCTTTAATCTCTCAGGTATTTTAAACATACTTTCACGAAGGAGCCCCATCATAACCAAGTCTCGAAGTAGAGCCTTGAGACAACATGTAAACATGAGTTCAGTGCCAGAAACTTCGGAAAGATCTGCTATAGTTACGTCACTGGACTTCATAGCATTGGGAGCTCAGTTAAGTGAGGTACTTGGCAAGTTCAATGAGTTAAGTGCTGAAATGGCCACACAGAGGCGTGTAATTGATCAGTTGGTCGCAAGCAACAGTGGTGGTGGTGTCCCGAACGACCAAGAACTTGTCGATAATCACCCACCTGCACAAGACTATCAACCACCCCACACATCCAATACCCAAATAATTTTCCTTCCTCCTTTCGCTAATCTTCTTGAAAATACCTTTACCCGACTAAATTCAGACTTTTCCTATATGCATCCGAATTATATATTGATGAATCTAACCAGTAGTCAAATCCCTCAAACCCATCCACAAACCAATCTGAACGTTCCCCTCAACCCTCAGGGACCCTACCACCACATTACAGAGTCTTTTGTACTGGATACGGCATCTCAAAGGAAGGCGGCGATAGAAGAACAACCGGTACCTATTGACAAGGACCTATTGAGAAGGTTGGACCGATTCGATGATTTTATGAAAAGAATCAAGGATTGAGCAGGCATGGTGGATAAGACTACGATGAATTATGTCTTTTTTCAGATATTCAGCTACCGTTGGGATTCAAAACCCCTAAATTCAGCAGGTATGATGGAACTGAAAATCCTAAGACCCATCTCAAGATGTTTGCCAACAAGTTAGGCAAGCTAATGATGATGAAAATTTGCCTATGCATCTATTTCCGGAAAGTTTAGAGGGAGATGCTCTAGATTGGTATTCAAATTTGAAGTCTGGAGAGGTCAAAATTTGGTTGGATCTATCAACAACTTTTGTGAAGCAATATGAATTTAACTGTGAGTTGGCACCAACAAAACAACACTGGAGGGTACGAAAGAAAGCCGTCGGAAGATCACAAAACCTACGCAAAGCGGTGGAGAAAGTTAGCTGGTAAAGTGGAGCCTCCTATGACTGAGAAGGAGATTGTTCGTACTTTCATCAAGGCTCACAATCCACCCTACTTTGAAGAGATCTTTCGCATGATTGGAAGTTCGTTTGGTGCTATCATTAACAAGTTGGAGGAGTATGATGAATTTGTCGAAGAAGGGAAGATTGTTAATGTGTCTGTATTAAAGTTGCAATTGGATGCTCTACAAAATCAAAGCAACAATGGAAAAAAGCCCCCATTCAAAAAGAAAGAAGGAGAAACTGCTTTTATATGGGATCAATGCCCATCTTTTAGACCCAGAATCCGAAACCATCCCACATATTATGTTCCTTATCCATAGTATCCTAACCCTCAACCGGTCTACCACACTACTAACCAATTTCATCAATCCCGACCAAGTCAATTGAATACCTCACCGTTACCTCCAATCCCACAACCTATCTTTCAAAATCACTCCCGTCCCATTTATCATCCCAGACCAACCCTGTAAAATAATAATTCTTCTCAAAATCCTTTTTAAACCAGCGGAATTCAAACTCAGAAGCAATTTCGAACCCTCACCAACTTGGGCCGACCTATTGATCAATTGTATGAGCAGTTAAAAGTAGTTGGAAAAATTGACACCGTTCCTCCCAAACTTTATCCCAAAGGCATTCCTCCAGGTTATGATGTGCAAGCAATTTATGCTTATCATTCTGAAAATTCAGGTCATACCACTGGCAATTTTTGGGCTCTAAAACATAAAATTCAGGATATGATTGACTCTGGAGACATTCTTCTTAGAAGAAGGGGAGATCAAGGACCGAATGTCAGCAAGAATTCTTTACCTGAGCATGGAAGCACTGTGGGGGTTATCATCAATGATGAAGACTTTATCTATCCCACTCGGTACATTGTATATGAAACTGAGGTGTTTGGCGTAATGGAGATCGACCACGTGAAAATGAGGAAATTGCTGTCTGCTGAAGTGTCCATGACTAAGGATAATGTTGAGGAAAAGTTGAGATCTTTTGTGTTTGAAAAAGAGGGACCATTTATAGTAGAAAGAGGGCCTTCCGAGGTTGAAAATTCTAAAGCTCCTTTTATTCTGGATCTACCATCTTTTGAATGGGATATATCAGAACCTGTCATTCTTGAATTTTCGGAACAAATGCCTGTCAATAACTTGCAAGAGGCGCCATGGAACTACGAGGAGGTTATTCTGTTGATTGGAGATAAAAAAAATGCTTAAAGGAAGAGGAATCTACTATTACCACGTCTGGGAGAATTGTGGGAAACTCCGAAATTGATGTTCAGTCCAGGGCCAAGGTTAAATCTCCGACGCCCAAGCCTTTTGTGTCTAAAAATGAAGCTGTGAATTTCTTAAAGATGTTGAAGAGAAGTGAGTACAAAATAGTAGAACAATTGGATAGGATGCCTGCTCAGATTTCTTTCCCGAATCTTCTCTTGACCTCCGAGCTACACAGAGAAGCATTGCTCAAAATCCTGAACGAAGCTCAAGTCCCTAAAGATATCCCTGTGGATAAATTTTCTAACATTATGGGGAATGTACTTGCAACTAATCATATCGCCTTCTCCGATGACGATCTGACTGTAGAAGGGATTGGACATAACAGAACCTTATATATATCAGTCCGCTGCAATGGAAAGCTGTTGCCAAAGATCTTAGTGGATAATGGGTCAACGCTGAATATCTGTCCATGGAACACTCTCACTAAACTTGGATTTCTTGACGTTAAACTCTGCCCGTCTATGGGTGAAACAGATCTGGTATTGGAGATAGGCCCTGCTCAATTCCAAGTTACTTGCCAAGTAATGGACTTCTCTAGTGTTTATAATATTTTGCTTGGAAGATCTTGGATACATGTTTCCAATTCAGTGTCATCTTCTCTGCATCAAATGTTGAGGTTTATTGTGAATGATCAGCTCATTACTGTGTTTGCTGAGGATGACTGTACCATGATCGTTGATGCAAAATTCAAAGGTGAAGATAGAAAAAGGACTCCAATTTCATCTCATCATATTGCTGATGTCGTCTTTGTGGGTTGGGTATCCAAAGATAAGTCGCTGACTAAATCAGACTTGCCAGAAGCCAGTATTATGATGGCTAGGGAGATGATCCGAGGTGGATATGAAATAAGAAAAGGTCTTGGACGGGAATTGTAAGGAATTTTGGAGCCAATAGAGATCCTGACGCAAAAAGATACATTTGGACTGGGATTTCATCCAACTACCAAGGATAAAAGAGAAATGCAAGCTCGAAAACAATTTGAAAAGAAGGATGAGCAAACTGTCTTAAATGTCCCATCAGTATATCACACTTTTCCTCGTCCATCAGAGGTGATCATGCCAGAAACAAAGAATCCTGTGGAGGAGATTGAAGTGGATCTATCTCAATTATTTGTCGAGACCACTTGTGAGGAGGAGCCATCAAAGAATTCAGAATTTTTGTCAATTACCGAAGGAACTATTCAGAATTGGACTGCTGATTATCTTCTCTCTCGAAGGAAGTTTCGGTAAATTTAAGGGGATTGTCTTTTGGTCTAGATTCATATCCAGATAGAACGGTTGTCTGGATCTTTTGTTAAAAGAAATTGTTTTCATTTTTTGAACCTTTATTCTCGTTTCAGTTAATATAGTTTGTTTTGTTCAAGAAAATTGCTGAAACGGAAATAAAGGTTTGGCCTAGATATGTCTTTAAATAGCAATCATGTCTGTATATTTATCTTTTTGTGAAGTCTCGATGCATTTTCAATTTAATGAAATGGAAAACTTCTCCTGTATTTTCTATTTATTTATTACGCGTATTTTATTCTATTTTCAGATGGCCACAAATAAAATCCCTTGACCCTTTAGATGTTACCATTTTGGAATTCGATGGCTGCAATCTCAATATCTCTTATAAACTTGAAATCATGCAATCTGAAATTCAAAACGAGAGCGATACTGAGGAAGAAATTAAGTCTATTTCAAGGGATTTAAAACAGTATGAAGAGAAACCCAAACCCAACTTAGAAGAAACAGAAATCATCGATATTGGCACTAAGACGGAGGTTAAAGAGGTTAAAGTCAGCATTCATTTGAATAAGAAACAGAAGGAAGAAAAGATTGAATTCTTAATGCTATTTCGAGATGTGTTTGCATGGTCATATGATGATATGCCAGAAATCTCTACGGACATAGTGGTTCACAGGTTGCCAACTGATCCAAATTTTTTACCTGTGAAGCAGAAGTCATGTAAATTCAAACCAGAAATGAGTCTCAAGATAAAGGAACAAATTGTGAAACAGCTCAATGCTAAGATAATCATGGTGTCTCATTATCCCATCTGACTATCGAATCCTGTGCCAGTACCTAAGAAATTTGGGGAGGTGCGAGTATGTATTGATTACAGAGATCTGAATAAGGCCGGTCCGAAAGATGATTTTCCTTTGCCAAATATTCATATTCTTTTACACAATACTGCTGGACACGAAATTGAATCTTTTGGTGATTGTTTTGTTGGGTATCATCAAATTTTAATGGCAGAAGAAGACAGAGAGAAAACTTCTTTTATCACCCCATGGAGAACCTTTTGTTATCGAGTGATGCTTTTCGGGTTAAAGAATGCTAGAGCTACTTATCAGAGAACCATGACTACCCTGTTCCATGACATGATTCACAAAGAGATGAAGGTTTATGTGGATATTACAATTAAATCCAAGAAGATCGAGGACCATTTGGTTGATTTAAAGAAACTATTTGAAAGATTGAGAAGATATAATTTGAAATTGGACCTTGAGAAATGTGCTTTTGGAATCCCAACTGGCAAATTATTGGATTTTATTGTCAGTAAAAAGGGTATAGAGATAGATCCTGCGAAAATAAAAGCAATTCGACATATGCCCATTTCAAAAACTCAAAAAGATGTGAAGAGTTTTTTTAGAAAGATCAATTTCATTGGTCGATTTATTGCACAGTTAACCTCTACCTGTGAGCATTTGTTGAAATTGTTGAAAAAGAATGCGCCGATGAATTGGAATGAAAATTGTCAGCAAGCTTTTGATAAGATCAAGACTTACTTGTTAAATCCTTCGGTCTTAGTGTCACCTCAGTCAGGAAGTGTGAGGACCCGAAAATTTTCTTATTTTTATAGAATATTACTGGACTATTTAAATGATTATTCACACATTTTTTTTTCGAATTAATTATTTCGATCATTTCAAATCCATTTATATGGAACGACGCTTCTTTTATGTTTTTAAAGCGTTTTGTTGGAAAATTCACTTTTCGAAAATTCGTTTAGTTTGGAATGACGAGTACACGTTTTTCGAGACTATACTTGAATCGGGAGTGTATTAATATTGGAGAGTTAAGAATGATCAATGGTAGATTAAGAAAGGCTAATTAAGGAATTAATACTCGACTCATGTGAGGATTCACAAGAAATTTATTTATTTTGAAACCCTAATTTGGGCTTATTTAATGATTTAATTGTCCATTTATTCCGAATATTATTTTCTAGACCTATTGAACCTAATTACATGGAATTATAGCTTCATTATATTTTTAAAGTGACTTGATTCAAAATTTAATTTCCGGAAGCACGTTTAGTGATAATAGTGTATAGTGCTTGGAAATTTTAACCGATTGAGAGTGCAATAAACTTGGAATATTGGAGACTTATACAATGGACCTAAATTAGGTATTTTAATGTTTAAATACTCAAGTGATAGTTATTAGTATTATCGTTATAAGAATTTCTCGGAGGTTTCGCGTTATAGCGTTAAAATTGACGGTACGCGTTTTCACACGCGCGACTTTATTTGAGGGACTTTAGACCCTTATTTCGGGACAATTAAGAGTGAATAATATTTATATGAACATAAGTGCATTAGAGGTTTAGTGCACTAGTGAACCAAACGCGAGAGAAAATCGAGCCCTAAACGCACCAAACGAGCCCTAATGAGAGTTGACCTTGGAGTGAATTTACACCACTCATTTTAATCTTCTCTTGGAAGCTAACCTTGATCAAATCTCACTCTCTCTTCTCTCTCCTATTGCCGGCCAGCCCCCTCTCCTTCTCTAACTCCATTGTTTCAAAAATTTCTTCACCAAATCAACAACAAAACTCCAACCAATCTTCACCAAACTTGTAGATCAACTAGCAAACTACTTGGAGGTTGGATCTAGCTAACCAAAGGGCTGCATTTCACGGTTTCTTGGAGCCTCTTGAGGACCGAAATTTCCTGATCTAAGGCACTAAGGAGGTATAACATAATCCAACACCTTAAACTTGGTTTATGGTAGTAGAAATGCATCTCTAAGCACTTGCATGTAAGTGGATGGCTTGATATTGTTGGAAAATTTGAAAAGTGGGCTCTATGAACTCCCACTCTTGGGTTGTTGCTGATAAGAGGTTTAATGTTGGATTTAATGGTGATTTAGTGGTTAAAATGATAGATCTATGGAGTATTATTGTTGGAAACTCAAAGTTGAGGCCATGACAAAAATTTCCGAAACTGCCCCTGCTTTGTTCGGCCATGATAAGGCCAATTTTTGATGATCTAATGGCTTGAATCTGATGTTTATATGTTGTATTAGATGTGTAAAAATTTTCATTGGAAAACATTAACATTTGGTTGGGCAAATGAATTTATTTGTGAACTAGTCAAGTTGGAAAACTGTTTTCGGATAACCCTATCCAGCGGTAGCATTTCGAACATAACTTTGTCCTCCGATGTCGAAATCGAGTGCTGTTAGTGGAATTTGAAACTAGACATCCATACCTTTCCAACGGTATAAAATACACGTTCTGGTTCCATGTGTGGGAGCCGAAGCATTCGTTTTAAGATAGCTGTCCTGTTTCTCTGTTCTGCTGGAATGATTTATAGAGGCAGCAATTTGAGCCTCAATTTCGAGCTGGTTGTTTGCCAAATTTCAGAAAGTTTTCTTCTGTGAAGTTTTAGCCTTATGAATTTATTTTCCAACGCCATAAACCATGCTCAATTCCGAGTTAATTCGACTGAGTTGTGATCAAAACGAGAACACTGCTCTGTTTTGGAAAAACCTAGTTTTGGACAGATTTGAGATGAGACTTGTTGTGGTCTTACTAAATGAAATTCTTGGTGTTAAACGCCTACCAAATGTACTATGAATGTTCCTTAGACTTTCCTTTCACATATGAACCATGATTGGAGGATTTTCTTAGCCAAACGATTGGATTTGGAAAGAAAAGGATTAAAGGCAGATTGCCTTAAGAATTTTTCCAAACTTTAGTTGGTTCGTTGACTACCTTCCCGAAAGTATTTTTCTGTGAAATTTTATAGAGAGATACCCTTCATATAAGAGTAAAATACTGCCAATTTTGGTACCAATCCAAGTTCGTTTCGATACCTAAATAAACTTCCAATGTTGGAAGTTCAAATCTGGAAATTCTTCTCCAGTCTTGAATTTTCCCCAAATTTGAGCTACCAAATCTTGGTGCTTGAAACTCCAATTCTCGATCCTCTTGTTCATTCCTAAACCTTACTTTCACCTCTAATTGTGTTATAAATTTCAAGGGCTGGTTTGCAACGAATGAATTCTGCCGAATTTCCAAAGTTAGCGAAAAACCAACCCCAGCTCAATCCTGAACATTCTGGAACAGTGATTTCAAGCTCATTTTTGAATACCTTCCACTTAGATTCATGGAAAAGTGTCTTCTAAGAACTTTTAGTACTTTCAAAGAGGTTTCCAATGGTACCAAGTTTTCCAGGGATTTTTCAAGCACTCCTTTTCCCTTCGATATTACTTGAACGTTTTATATTTGATTTCCCAAAATGAAAACTCGATCGCTCTTGTACTTTAAGAAACTCTAGTTGAACCTCGATTTACGAGTAATTGAGGTTCGTTTTCATGAAATTTCCTTAGATTGTACTAACATACAATCTTCCTTGATAATTGAAGCACGTGAATGATAATACATTATTATTTGCTCAGGCGCCCACGAGGACCTTCAAGAGGATCCTACAGTGAACACTTGAACTTCCAGAAAATATTTCTTCTTGATTTGCTCAGTGAGTGTCAAGTGTGTGTTACTTGAACTCCTGTGAACTCGATACATGATTACTTGTTATTGATACTTAAGATTTTGGAAAATGGAGTCGAGTGTGTACTTTATCGCACTCGTTCTCATTTGAAATGATTTAACTCGTGCTCAAATTGCTTGAATATATCAATTGCTCGAATACATCGATTACTTGTATATATCAATACTTGATACATGATATGGTATGCTATGGCTGCATACGTCGTTGGAGTGAATCTCCTCGACACATAAATGCACATGGGGACGCCCACATCTCATTGGCCGACCTTGGACTCGAGCCGGCATGGGCTTGGTCGGGAACCTTGGCGAACCATGAGATATATAAGCTTGACCTAATGAGAGGTCTTGCTTGGCATACTCGAATAGTATCGCCACAAACAAATGACAGGCGGGCCCGATACAGGGGTATGTAAGGTGAAAGGGGACAGGTTAAGTGGAGTTCTACGGACTAAACCTACCCGATTGATGGAGTGTCAATTCGTGGAGGCTATTGCTCGTGCAAGTGGAACTTAGCTCCTGAGAGCTACTATATCCTTGAATTGTTTCTGTTTACTTTTCACCGCTCGAATTGTTAATTATTGCAATATTATTGCTCTATTTGTTAAATTGGGATTGTTACTTGAACAATGTGCTTGCATGTGTGTTCTTGGCCTCACGAGCGTTTTGCTCACCCTGTAGATTTGTTTTCCTTAACAGGAATGGGTTTGGAATGAGACTCGAAGGAACTCCCTTTTGATGTACTTTTGTATTAGGCTTTCTAATGTATTTTAGACTAGACCTCTTGTTGGTTGTACTTTTGGAAACCTAATGTATGATTTGGATATTTGATGTATTTGGATGTAGTACATTTTGGGTTTCGATGTACTTTTGGAAATCCGAGGCAAGGATTGGATAATTGTTATGTAAGGTTAAGTTTAAAGTTTTTCGCACTTTCTTACTTTATCTGGTGTTGTTGAATAGTATTACGTTAAGCTTGAATGGAATTTGCCTTGAGTCCTGGCGAGAGTTGGGCAGGCGTCCCGCGGATACCCTTTGGTTCGCCTTAGGGAGAAGTGGGTGCGTCACAGTTGGTATCAGAGCCTAGACTTTAGATCTCTGTAGTGTATTTTAGGCTTGAAGTTTAGGATGCCGGACTGTGGAACTGGTTGGGAAATTAAAGTGACCACTTGTGGGGATGAAAATTGGAACCTAGGTTTGAACTAATGGACAGTTGGGAGTCTCGATCTTGTAAGAGATATGTGAGATAGTACGAAATGATCAAATGCAGTTTGTTTAAGATTCTTGGACCCATTTAAGCTTTTAATTTTAATTGTAAGTTACGGAAGGTAACGGTGGTACTGAACCGTCTCAGGGACGCGTTATGGAGGCCATTGTTGAGAAGGGCTTAAGGGAGCTCGTTGGAGATATAACTCATTTCGCCAAACTAGAATTCTATGTGACTACTACAGGACTTGCTTATACTCAAATAATGTGATATTAGCGATAACCGATAATCGAAGGAGATTATTCAAGGAAACTAGGGTAGTTCAAGAGGATAAACGAGAACCGAGGGCAATTGTCGATGCCCAGACTATTAGAATTTTGAAGTGGAAACTGTGGTACTTGAGGAGCGAGAAAAAGACAAAGACTCCTAGTGAGCAGCTTTAAAAAGCTTAGAACTGACTTGCTAGGGTAGTACACGAAATTAAAGACCGGATGGATAAGTCAATGACTGGGTGTGTTACCTTGGTTGAACAAGTGGAGAATGACAAGATACTTGATAAGGGACATGAGATTAAAACTCCTAGTGCTGGAAATGAAAATGATCCTATGGAGGTAGTGAAGACTTTTGGCTCCGCCAATCACTAAGTTAGTGATTTAAACTATTTTAATAGTTTTTCCAAAGATAGACAGGGTGGCGCTCGCTTAAAGGCCATTGCATTTTGTATCTTGTTTTACTATGTTTCCGATCTTTTGAGGCAATTAAACGTTACTCATGACATGCTTGACTTTACTGCTTTATGATTTCAAATCCATGATTGGGTTGTACACATTTGCGATTATTTCGGTGTGTTCCCTTTTATTCTTGTATTTGTTTGGCGTGATAAATGTATCACTTTTCAAACTCCGTTTATGTGCACTCACTTTATGTCATGCCTTTAAACATGTTAAATTTATGGGTGACTAAAGGAGTGAAAAAGGATCGAGGGCGAGGAGTTAAGCAACTCCAAACTCAAGGGGGCGATTATAGAGCGACTGCTGGACTGAACCAAAACCCTAGAAACGAAGGAAAACAATCGCGTAGCTATTGCTATTAACCAGACTATTGATGCTCTAGCACGATTAGTTGAGCACTAAAGCTCTAAACCAATCAACCAACCTGGGGACCAAGAGAGAGATGTGAAAATGGAATGATTCTTGAAGTTCGCCTATCTAAGTTTCACGGAGAATCTAACCTCGAGATAGTAAGATTGATTTGAAAGGATACCATAAGCCACTAGTGAAAGCAAGAGGTTAGGGTTTCTTGTCAAGCCAATTCGTAAGTGAGTATTGGAGAGTGAATTAGGGTTTGAAACTTTTATATTAAGGAATAAGGCCCGTATCTTGCTGTGTTTGTAAATGATGATAGTAACCTCGTGGAAACCTAAGGACTTGGCCGTATTAAGCAGAGAATAGTTAAGATTTATATGCCGGAATAAACCATAAGCAAAAGAATGCAAGACTAATATGGCTCGAGTCTCCATTATAAACAGCTACACATTTTGATCATTTGATTTGCTTGGCAGGTTAGCATTTGACTTAAGTCAATTGGTAAGATGACAACTTTGGAAGAAATGCGTAAGGAGATGAACATTCTTCGAAATGAGGTAGAATTTCAAAGGAAATTGGCTGACTACTGGGAAGGACGGTGGAAACAAGAATACGCAGAGAAAACTGAGCTGCTACGCAAGAACGTAGAACTGGAGAAGAAATACAAAGGAAATCCTCAAACTAGTCAAGCCGTCACTTCTCACGTAAATTGTGGATACTGTGGCAAGATTAACCACACTGAGGACAAGTGCTGGATGAAGCAAGGAAAGTGTCTGAGGTGCGGTAGTATCGAGCATAAGATTTCGAATTGCCCCAGTGCATCTAAAAAGAGGAAATATTCAGTGGCCAGCTAGATACGCCACCAAGCAATCAAGAGCCAGGAGGGAATCTAAGCACTGGAAGTTTTACGAGTAGGGGTGGTTAACTCCACTCGAGGGATAGAGGTTGTAACTTTATCCTAGACTAGACTGGCACTTTTGGAGTTTTAATCTCTTGTATAAGGGAAAGTCTTTTGTTATTTTGTATCTTGGTAACTCGACACGTTTTGGTATAATCTTGTTGTTTTCCTTTCCCTTTTGAAATGATTTAATAAATCTATCACGACTTGATGCAACTATTACGATTTTCCATGACCTACGGAGAGGTACGTTGCTTTTAATCGATTTCATGACTTATATGTATGGTCGTACCTTTCCCTACACCTTTAGATTGATAATAAGATATGAATGATAGTAGACATGGTCAAGATTGTACTTGAGAGCATAGGCAAACTTGAGATCTTGAAGATAACCAGGGATTTGGACCAAAATGAGAACTTAGTATTAAAGTGGGATCCAATGTTTGAATGCCAATTTGAGATATTAAAATCGGGAGATTTGAGTTGGTGAATTGAAATATTTGACAAATTCGATGAGCCTAACAATTAAGGACCGGATATCATATTTGGAATAGACGCTTGAGGCTATATGTATATAGATTATCGAGACTTGAACGATGTGACTAATAAGAACAAATATTCCATAGCCTCACATAAACAAGAATTATAATCAATGGCCAGGAGCAGCGAATAAGGGATTTAAAGTAGAGTTACTACCAACCAGGAATCCTAGGGACCGGTGTGCTTAAGACCACTTCCAATTCAAGATGGGGATGCTTGAATTTTCAGTTATGCCCTTTTTGTTGACTAATGCACTAGCAGCAATTATTGCTTTAATGCATCAAGGTTTTAAATCGTAATTGGATTAATCTGTGGTGACGTTTATTGATAATATATCGGTATACTCTAAGGTTTGAAAAATCATGAAAAAAAAACACACCTGATGATAGTTTACAAACCTCGAGAGAATGCCAATTTTCGTTAAGTCCAATAAATGTGAGTTCGATTGGAAGGAAATAGCCTTTCTAGATTGTACAATGTCTAAGGAAGGAATTGTTATTAACTCAGCTGCAGTAGAAGTTGTTTAAGAGGAAACAACTAGGAAATTCTACCGAAAATTGGAGTTCTTAGAGGTAGTCGAATATTACCTTTGGTTTGATCAAGGAGTTTTCCAAGAGTGCAAGACTTGCCAAGTTATTTGGGATTCTAAATGTGAGGAAAAATTTTAAAAGTGAAAGGTGTTTTTAACTGATACACTTGTGTTAGCCTTACCGAGCGGAAAATGTAGTTTTGTAATTTACCCAGATGCTTTAAAGGATGAATTAGAATGTATACTAACGATACATGATAAGACGATTGTGTATGTCTCTAGAAAGTTAATATCACAAGAGAAAGTAGCCAACTCATGATTTGGAGTTAGTAGTTATAAATTTGCATTATAGAAGTGAAGACATTACCTATATGAGATAGACCCGGAACCGATTAAATTGCCATACGACTTGGAAGTTAAAATGCCAATTGGGGTCAAGACTTGATTGCTAGTGGGATGAGTAGAAATTTTGAAATATGAGTTGGAAAACGTAAGTTAATGATTGATCTGATAGGCTTAACCATGAAGGTAATGATATTGTTCTAAGAGTGAATTTCGAGGACGAAATTCCTTTTAAGGAGGGGAGGATGTGAGGACCCGAAAATTTTCTTATTTTTATAGAATATTACTGGACTATTTAAATGATTATTCACACATTTTTTTTTCGAATTAATTATTTCGATCATTTCAAATCCATTTATATGGAACGACGCTTCTTTTATGTTTTTAAAGCGTTTTGTTGGAAAATTCACTTTTCGAAAATTCGTTTAGTTTGGAATGACGAGTACACGTTTTTCGAGACTATACTTGAATCGGGAGTGTATTAATATTGGAGAGTTAAGAATGATCAATGGTAGATTAAGAAAGGCTAATTAAGGAATTAATACTCGACTCATGTGAGGATTCACAAGAAATTTATTTATTTTGAAACCCTAATTTGGGCTTATTTAATGATTTAATTGTCCATTTATTCCGAATATTATTTTCTAGACCAATTGAACCTAATTACATGGAATCATAGCTTCATTATATTTTTAAAGTGACTTGATTCAAAATTTAATTTCCGGAAGCACGTTTAGTGATAATAGTGTATAGTGCTTGGAAATTTTAACCGATTGAGAGTGCAATAAACTTGGAATATTGGAGACTTATACAATGGACCTAAATTAGGTATTTTAATGTTTAAATACTCAAGTGATAGTTATTAGTATTATCGTTATAAGAATTTCTCGGAGGTTTCGCGTTATAGCGTTAAAATTGACGGTACGCGTTTTCACACGCGCGACTTTATTTGAGGGACTTTAGACCCTTATTTCGGGACAATTAAGAGTGAATAATATTTATATGAACATAAGTGCATTAGAGGTTTAGTGCACTAGTGAACCAAACGCGAGAGAAAATCGAGCCCTAAACGCACCAAACGAGCCCTAATGAGAGTTGACCTTGGAGTGAATTTACACCACTCATTTTAATCTTCTCTTGGAAGCTAACCTTGATCAAATCTCACTCTCTCTTCTCTCTCCTATTGCCGGCCAGCCCCCTCTCCTTCTCTAACTCCATTGTTTCAAAAATTTCTTCACCAAATCAACAACAAAACTCCAACCAATCTTCACCAAACTTGTAGATCAACTAGCAAACTACTTGGAGGTTGGATCTAGCTAACCAAAGGGCTGCATTTCACGGTTTCTTGGAGCCTCTTGAGGACCGAAATTTCCTGATCTAAGGCACTAAGGAGGTATAACATAATCCAACACCTTAAACTTGGTTTATGGTAGTAGAAATGCATCTCTAAGCACTTGCATGTAAGTGGATGGCTTGATATTGTTGGAAAATTTGAAAAGTGGGCTCTATGAACTCCCACTCTTGGGTTGTTGCTGATAAGAGGTTTAATGTTGGATTTAATGGTGATTTAGTGGTTAAAATGATAGATCTATGGAGTATTATTGTTGGAAACTCAAAGTTGAGGCCATGACAAAAATTTCCGAAACTGCCCCTGCTTTGTTCGGCCATGATAAGGCCAATTTTTGATGATCTAATGGCTTGAATCTGATGTTTATATGTTGTATTAGATGTGTAAAAATTTTCATTGGAAAACATTAACATTTGGTTGGGCAAATGAATTTATTTGTGAACTAGTCAAGTTGGAAAACTGTTTTCGGATAACCCTATCCAGCGGTAGCATTTCGAACATAACTTTGTCCTCCGATGTCGAAATCGAGTGCTGTTAGTGGAATTTGAAACTAGACATCCATACCTTTCCAACGGTATAAAATACACGTTCTGGTTCCATGTGTGGGAGCCGAAGCATTCGTTTTAAGATAGCTGTCCTGTTTCTCTGTTCTGCTGGAATGATTTATAGAGGCAGCAATTTGAGCCTCAATTTCGAGCTGGTTGTTTGCCAAATTTCAGAAAGTTTTCTTCTGTGAAGTTTTAGCCTTATGAATTTATTTTCCAACGCCATAAACCATGCTCAATTCCGAGTTAATTCGACTGAGTTGTGATCAAAACGAGAACACTGCTCTGTTTTGGAAAAACCTAGTTTTGGACAGATTTGAGATGAGACTTGTTGTGGTCTTACTAAATGAAATTCTTGGTGTTAAACGCCTACCAAATGTACTATGAATGTTCCTTAGACTTTCCTTTCACATATGAACCATGATTGGAGGATTTTCTTAGCCAAACGATTGGATTTGGAAAGAAAAGGATTAAAGGCAGATTGCCTTAAGAATTTTTCCAAACTTTAGTTGGTTCGTTGACTACCTTCCCGAAAGTATTTTTCTGTGAAATTTGATAGAGAGATACCCTTCATATAAGAGTAAAATACTACCAATTTTGGTACCAATCCAAGTTCATTTCGATACCTAACTAAACTTCCAATGTTGGAAGTTCAAATCTAGAAATTCTTCCCCAGTCTTTAATTTTCCCCAACTTTGAGCTACCATATCTTGGTGCTCGAAACTCCGATTCTCGATCCTCTTATTCTGTCCTAAACCTTACTTGCACCTCTAATTGAGTTATAAATTTCAAGGGCTGGTTTGCAACGAGTGAATTCTGCCGAATTTCCAAAATTAGCGAAAAACCAACCCCAGCTCAATCCTGAACATTCTGGAACAGTGATTTCAAGCTCATTTTTGAATACCTTCCACTTAGATTCATGAAAAAGTGTCTTCTAAGAACTTTTTGTACTTTCAAAGAGGTTCCAACGGTACCAAGTTTTCCAATTTTTGACATGTAGAATGTGAGATACGATTTTTTTAAAATATCGTATCAAAACTGAAAATTTTTCGAATTCCAAAAGAAGGGAGTTTTCAAGCACTCTTTATCCCTTCGATATTACTTGAACGTTTTATACTTGATTTCCCAAAATGAAAACTCGATCGCTCTTGTACTTTAAGAAACTCTAGTTGAACCTCGATTTACGAGTAATTGAGGTTCGTTTTCATGAAATTTCCTTAGATTGTACTAACATACAATCTTCCTTGATAATTGAAGCACGTGAATGATAATACATTATTATTTGCTCAGGCGCCCACGAAGACCTTCGAGAGGATCCTACAATGAACACTTGAACTTCCAGAAAATATTTCTTCTTGATTTGCTCGGTGAGTGTCAAGTTTGTATTACTTGAACTCCTGTGAACTCGATACATGATTACTTGATATTGATACTTGAGATTTTGGAAAATGGAGTCGAGTATGTACTTTATCGCACTCGTTCTCATTTGAAATGATTTAACTCGTGCTCAAATTGCTTGAATATATCAACTGCTCGAATACATCGATTACTTGTATATATCAATACTTGATACATGATATGGTATGCTATGGTTGCATACGTCGTTGGAGTGAATCTCCTCGACACATAAATGCACATGGGGACGCCCACATCTCATTGGCCGACCTTGGACTCGAGCCGATTTGGGCTTGGTCGGGAACCTTGGCGAACCATGAGATATATAAGCTTGACCTAATGAGAGGTCTTGCTTGGCATACTCGAATAGTATCGCCACAAACAAATGACAGGCGGGGCCGATACAGGGGTATGTAAGGTGAAATGGGACAGGTTAAGTAGAGTTCTACGGACTAAACTTACCCGATTGACGGAGTGTCAATTCGTGGAGGTTATTGCTCGTGCAAGTGGAACTTAGTTCCTGAGAGCTACTATATCGTTGAATTGTTTCTGTTTACTTTTCACCGCTCGAATTGTTAATTATTGCAATATTATTGCTCTATTTATTAAATTGGGATTGTTACTTGAACAATGTGCTTGCATGTGTGTTCTTTGCCTCACGAGCGTTTTGCTCACCCTGTAGATTTGTTTTCCTTAACAGGAATGGGTTTGGAATGAGACTCGAAGAAACTCCTTTTTGATGTACTTTTGTATTAGGCTTTCTAATGTATTTTGGACTAGACCTCTTGTTGGTTGTACTTTTGGAAACCTAATGTATGATTTGGATATTTGATGTATTTGGATGTAGTACATTTTGGGTTTCGATGTACTTTTGGAAATCCGAGGCAAGGATTGGATAATTGTTTTGTAAGGTTAAGTTTAAAGTTTTTCGCACTTTCTTACTTTATCTGGTGTTGTTGAATAGTATTACGTTAAGCTTGAATGGAATTTGCCTTGAGTCCTGACGAGAGTTGGGCAGGCGTCCCGCGGATACCCTTTGGTTCGCCTTAGGGAGAAGTGGGGGCGTCACAGGAAGACCTCTGATTATGTATTTGTCTGTTCTCGATGAGGCTGTTGGATGCGTTCTGGGACAGCATGACGAGTCTGGGAGAAAGGAACGAGCCATCTATTATCCGAACAAGAAATTTACAACATATGAGGCCAACTATTCTTTCCTTGAGTGAAGTTGTTGTGCTTTAGCATGGGCAACTCAAAAGTTGAGACATTATTTGTTCGATTATACCACTTACCTGATTTCTCGTTCTGATCCTCTAAAATACCTGTTGAAAAAGTCAATGCCCACGGGACGCATGGCTAAGTGGCAAATGATCCTTTCTGAGTTCGACATTGTCTTCATAACACAAAAGGCAGTCAAGGGACAAGTCATAGCAGATCATTTGGCAGAAAATCCAAGAGAATATGATTACCAGCCATTACATACCTATTTTTTTGATGAAAAAATTTTATTTATTGGAGCAGTTAAGGATATGAGTGAGCAGTATCCTGGATCGAGGTTATTTTTTGATAGTGCGTCAAATTCTTTTGGAGCTGAAATTGGAGTAGTTTTAGTGTCATATGAAGGAAAACACTATCCTGCTACTGCCAAATTACTGTTTCCATGTACCAACAACATGGCCGAGTATGAAGCTTACGTTTTTGGATTGAAAATGATATTGGACATGGAAATCAAGGATCTAATAGCATTCAATGATTCTGATTTACTTGTGCACCAGACGCTTAAGTAGTGGGTAAGTCGGGATTCAAAAATCATGTTGTATCATTGTAACTTGCTTAGCTTCGCCAGCAAATTCAGGAATTTAGAACTCAGACATATTTCCCGCACTCGCAATGCTTTTGTTGATGCTTTAGCCACTCTGTCTTCGATGATTCAACATTCAAATGAGCTAGTAATTGAGCTTATACAGATTCGACTTCAGGATTGGCTAGCGCATTGTCTGGTTATGGAAAGGGTCTCTGATGTTCGCCCCTGGTACAATGACATTAAAGAATTCATGAAAACGGGATCCTACCCTTCTGATGCTGATTCTGTCGTAAAAAGTTTCTTGTGCAGAATGTCATCAAGATTCTTTTTGAACGAAGAAGTGCTATACAAGAAAATATTTGATTTGGGCCTTCTGAGATGCATTGATGAAGAGAAAACTGATTATATGATGAAGGAAGTGTATAGCGGGGTTTGTGGGTCACACATGAATGGGCATCTATTGGCTAAGAAGATCATGAGATCAGGGTATTTTTGACTTACAATGGAGCATGACTGTATAGATTTTGTCAAAAAATGTGTCAAATGTCAGATACATGGTGATGTCATACGTGCTCCCCCTACAAAACTCCATGGCCATGTTCGATCTGGGGAATGGATGTGATTGGAGTAATTGATTCTTCTGCTTCAAATGGGCATCGATTCATTGTAGTGGGGATTGAATATTTCACCAAATGGGCTGAAACTGCATCCTATAAGCATGTGACTAAAAAAGTGGTGTCAAATTTTTTGAAAAATAACATCATCTGTCGTTTTGGCGTACCAGAGACATTGATCACCGATATTGCTAAGAACCTCAATAATGACATGGTGGATAGATTATGTGAACAGTTTAAGGTCAGACATCGAAATTCTGCCATTTACATGCCTCAGATGAATGGAGCCGTTGAAACCGCAAATAAGAATTTGAAAAAGATCATTCGTAAGATGACTGAAACATACCGGGATTGGCATGAGAAACTGCCTTATGCATTGATGGCGTACAGAACTACTATCAGTACTTCTACCGAAGCAACTTCTTACTCTCTTATGTATGGAATGGAAACAGTATTGCCTGCAGAAGTTGAAATTCCTTCATTACGCATTTTAATGGAAGCTCAGATAGAAGATGCTGAATGGATCAGGGAACGCTATGAGCAGTTGTCTCAAATTGATGAAAAGAGGTTGAATCCCGTCTGTCATGGACAATGTTATCAGCAACGAATGACTCGGGTTTACAACAAAAAGGTTAAGCCCTGTTTGTTTGAAGTTGGAGAAAAGGTCTTAAAACGGATTCTTCCAATGCAAGAGGAGGCTAAAGGAAAGTTTGCTCCCAATTGGCAAGAACCATTCATTATTAAGAAAGTGCTATCCGGAGGAGCGCTTATCCTTATGAAAATGAACGGTCAAGTTTTTTCCCAACCAATCAATGCAGATATGTGCAAAAAGTTTTTCATTTGATTATAAAAATTTTCCTTTAAAATTACTGCAATAGACAGATTTAAGGCAGACTCTCTCCCATTTCTCCACTTCGATATCCTATCTCTAACTTTTTCCTTTTGATTTTTCAAAATCAGCTTCTTTTTTCGCTTGGCAGTCCCTTAAGATCACTAACCCTATATTGGGGCAATTTTGTTTCATTGAAAAAAAAAGAAATAAAAGAGAAATAAAAAAAGAAAAAAAAAGAAGAAGAAAAAGAGAGCAAAAAGAAAACAAAAGAAAATAGAGAAATTTGGTTAGAATTAAATTGGGGCAAAATTTTATCTTTTTCCAACCCTAGACCGGAGCAAGTTTTTCTAAAGAATGCTATCTCAAATGATTGCAAAGCCATCATATGATCCCCTGTCAAGCCTTTCAAGCGTTTCAACCTTTAAACTTTCCTTTATTACTCTATCCAATTCTAATCATAAGAGCCAAAATTGTCAACTTTCATCTTTTGCAGTACTTTGAGGAAAATTTTTCTTAATTAATTGGCAAATGATGTAAATACAACTTTTCTGAAATTGTCAGAGATGATTATCTCACTGATGTCACAAATTCTCAAAATATGACTGGATTGATACAGTTGGGGTTTTAATTGTCTTGTCTATGTCTCAAGATAAAAACTTGAAAGGGCACCTTCTAATAAAAAAAAAGAAAGAAAAAAAGGAAAAAAAAAGAGAACAAAAGAAGAACGAAAAAAAAAGAACACAAAAAAATGAAAAAAAAGAACAAAAAAAAGAAAGAAAAAGAAAAAAGGGTGAGGGTAACCTTAGTGAAAACCCGAAAGGGCGCTGAGGTAGGGTTTTGAAATACAAGAGGATCATGAACGCAGAAGAAGATGCTAAGGTCTGAAAGCTGGTGACTATGTTGATTTGGGTCTCTTTTATATTGTTGTTTTTTTGCCGATAATGAATTCCAAAATGGATGACGTCGAAGGGGTCAGATGGAGCATTTCTCTTCATCAAAGGCCGTCCTCTAAATATGAATTCAACTTTTGATCCTTGGACCTATGTTCATAAATTCAACAATTTTATTTTACTATTCTATTTACTATTTTATTTATTTATTATGTATAATTGTTTATTTCATATCAGCATTATTGCATGATAAATAATACAAATTTCAATTGTTTATATTTCTCATTTATTGTGCCTCACTCAAAAGACAATCCCCTATAATTTGTCCCAAAGGAGTCAGGAAATTGAAAGTCCTATGATAATAAAGCATGGATAATTGACATTTGACAATTGCAAAGATTTTGGAGGGGTTGTCGACCGAACCTAAGGGAGGGATTTGTCGATATTGAAACTCATGTTTACACGGCTCTCAAGGCAAAGGGATCACATGGTGGTGGCAGTGTTTCTATCACAGTTGTTTCTTTTCCTTTTTTCCTTTTTCCAGGAAAAACTATATGACACAATACTGGTTTAGTTGAGCATGATTCACACTGGGGCAAACGGTAGAAGGATTGAGTTCCAAGCTCCGCTGTACATTTCTGAATAAAGAAGAGAAAAATCATTATTCCCTTTCTTTTGAAGTTCGAAAAATCAAAAGAGTTGTAAGTCCACCAAGTAAGTTTTTCTTGGATTATTACCTTTTGAGCAACATGCACTCTGATCTATCAGTTCGATAGCATAGAACTTATGTTTTCATTTCTTCCTTTTTTTATTTTTATTGGGTTGGGTTTTATCCCACCAACCTCAGCAGGTTCGAGTTTTATTCCACTGATCATTTTTATTTTTGTTGGATTTGAATTTTATCCCACCAACCTCGGCAGGCTCGGGTTTTATCCCACTGATTATTTTTATTTTTGTTGGGCTCGAATTTCATCCCACCAATCTCGACAGACTCGGATTTTATCCCACTGACCATTTTATTTCGTTGGCCTTGGATTTTGTCCCACCAACATCAGCAGGCTCGGGTTTTATCCCACTGACCGTTTTTATTTTGTTGGGTTTGGATTTTTTCCCACCAATCTCGGCAGGTTCGAGTTTTATCTCACTGACCTTTTTTATTTTGTTGGGTTTGAGTTTTATTCCACCAACCTCAGCATGTTCGGATTTTATCCCACTGACTGTTTTTATTTTGTTAAATTTAGATTTTATCCCACCAATCTCGGCAGGTTCGGATTTTATTCCACTGATCATTTTTATTTTGTTGGATTTGGATTTTCTCCCATTAACATCGGCAGGTTCGAATTTTATCCCATTGACCGTTTTTATTTTTGTTGGGGTTGGATTTTATCCCACCAATCTCCGCAGGTTCGGGTTTTATCCCACTGACCGTTTTCACCAACCTCGATAGGTTTGGGTTTAATCCCACTGACCGTTTTATTTTATTGGGCTTGGGTCATATCCCACCAATCTGTTATTTCCGGACAATCAAATTTAATTTTCTGTTGGCGAGTCTCAGAGTCCACCGCGTACTCTTCTACATCCCTTCTTGGAGCGTAATGGCACCTCTCCGCGCATCTTTTCTAAATCATGACAACCCACTTTTCTTGACAATTTGATTAATAATTGTGTTTTATCATTCATTTTGTATTTCATGTTTAGAAGTTCTGAGAGCTCAGATTTCTTTGACTTTGCAAAAATCACAGATGGTCAATGTACTTGTTTCATTGTGGTTCACTTGTATTCGAACTACGTTTGACCTGATTTCCATGGCGGGATACGTAGGAAACTCTATATGAGTTCGGTCACGTCTTTTGTAACATTATTGCATCATTTTTGCCCAACAATTATAGCCAAATGTTGGCTTGATTGTTTTAGCTCAGGTGCAGGTAGAAGAAGCAGGTGAGCATTTTGGTGTCTATGTCTTTGTCTTGAGTTTTTTCGAAACTCTAGACAAAAAGGAGCAAGTTGTAGACACTAAATTTTTGTTAATTTTTAATATTTTCTTGAATTTTTTCTATTTAATGAGTTATTTATTTTCTTACATTTTAATGTGTATTTTTCTCATTTTTGCAGGTTTATTTTAGGAAAAAGAAAAATAAACAAACAAAAAAAAAGAAAGAAGAAAATCAAGAAATAAAAAATCATCCTAATCATTTTTGTTTCAACAAAACCACGATTAACCCATTTTTACGCTCCATCCTTATTTGACCTTTCTTCTCATTTTGGTAAAAATTCATCATGTTATTTCATGCATATTTCTTGTTATTTGGAAAACCATCATTTTGACTTACCAAACACACAAACTCCACTTTTGGCCCCAATATACATCTCTCAGGTCTCTCTCTCACAAGACAAGACAAGCCAAAAAAAAGAAAACACTACACTTTTCCTCCCTCAAAAACTCTCTCTCGGCCTTGGCTGATTTCTCTCAACGGGCAGAGGACAAAAACAGAGGAGGGGAAAAAAAAGGGAATGCTCCTCTCTCTCCCTACTTCGGCCTTTCCTGGAGCTCCCAACAAAAAACACTGACAGAGGAAAGAAAAGAGGGCTCTCAGTTGAGAGCTTCTTCCAGGCTTCCAGATGAAAGCCGCTGCTAGTGCCATTACCACCACCACTGCCATAATAATCTCCATTGTAAAACCGTTGTAAGTCTCTCCTTTTATTTTTTGTTTTGATTCCAACGAGATAGCTCCTGGAAATTTGGCAAAGATTTAGTTGATCCTTATTTAATGCAAACAGGTTCGGTTTTTTTTCTTCTTTTCTTCGACTTTGATGATCAATAGTTTTGTGGGTTTTGTGAAATAAATTGGTTGCTGGTGTTGTTGTATTTTTTCGGAATAAGCCATGAACAAAAATTAAGAAAAGAGAAATGGCCTTGTAAATGCCTTATTTTTGTTTGATAAAATGCCACAATGAAAATATGAGTTAAGTTAGTGAATCCATTGTGCATATTTTCGTCAAAATAGGTGATTGTAGCTGGCACAAGGTCCGAAAATGTTGAATTATCTAAAATTTTTGGAGTTTTGAGCTTTACAGGCATTGAAGTATTTTTCTTCATTTAGGGGTTTTTTTGCTTTAATTTAGGCTTTTGATGTTGTTTTCTTGTCAAATTAAAATCATAGTTGTATTGTAGAAGTTGTAAGGAGTTTTATGGTATAATTTTTATGATTTTTAGTGAAAAATATAGTGATTTGAAAAAATAAAAACTGGGTTGTCTTTTGTTATTTTGGCCACTTTGAGGTCATTTTTTTTGTAAAAAATAACTTAAAAAATGGAATCTACACGAAAAATCGAGTTGGGGTGTGTATTTTGATAATTTTTTTTGCGACCGGAGAAGTAGCTGCTGGCTGAAGAAGCTTTAGCTGGCCAGGCCAGACAAGAAGGAGAAGAAACGAAAGGGAAGGAGAAGAAAAAGAAGAAGAAGAGAAAAGAATGAAAGAAAAAGAAAAGAAGAGAAAAAAAAAAGGTTTGGGCTAATTTTTTTTTAGGTGGGCTTGTGGTTATTTTTGGGATGGGTTTCGATTTATTTCTTTTGGATTTCGGTTTGGGCTAGGAGGACAGAGTCCATGCATTTTTTGATTGGGCTTGAGTGATAAAAAGACGGGCTGGCTTGCTCGCTTCTCTTGGACTTTCGGCTGGGTTTAGGAATTCCGGCCCAAGCAACAACAAAAAGAAAGGCCCGATGCCTTTTTCTTGCCCAAATCAGAAACCAAAATTTTCACTTTAGCCCCTGATCTTTGGAGTAGTTTTACTGTGGCCCAGAACATTTTAAATTTCTTTCACTTAGGTTCTTAAATTAATTACACTTTGGTCCCTGAACTTTATCTTCCATTTCATTTTGGCCTCTAAACTTTGGAAAAATTATATTGTTAACCCCAAAAGTTTTTCAATTTCTGCAATTTAGTTCCTAGTGAATTTTGACTCTTTTTGTTATGATTATTTCTTTTCTTTAGTAGCTAATTATGTTAGTTTTGAATATATTTAACTTGTAATTTTTAGATGTTCTTAAGTTTCTTTATATTTGACATATTAATGTGAATTTAGTATTTTTATCATTATTATTATTTTCAATTAAATTGGTGTCATGATTCTTTTGTTCATTTTGAGTATAAATTGGGTAATCTGACTCCATTTAGTCACTACTTCAAAAGGGAGGTACCCCTATTATTATTATTTTAATGTCAATTACGTGCTCTTATATGCTTCTACGTGTTCCTATATGTTTATATGTTTTATTTATTTGATTTAAATGTTCATTCAAATTTTCTTATATTTGTTTAGTTAATTTTTATAATTATTTGAGAGGCATTTAAATACCTCAAAAATGTAATAGATAGGATAACTAGATTTGTTTTATTATATTTTCCCATTTTAGATTGTAATTAGGTCCCCTATTGTAATAGATCGGGTAGATAGGATTTTTTATTTCCCCATTTTAGATTGTAGTTATATTCCCCACTGTAATAGGTAGGTTTTTGCGTGTTATGTGTTTTATCCGCTTTTCTTAGGATTTTTGCAACTAGATATTATGTTTATGTGTTATGTGCTACGTGCTCTTACATATTTATTTGTTTTAATTTATGCCTTATTTGTCTTACTATGTATTAAGAATTCATGACGTCACCACACTAGTCCAATACTAGTTGTGGCTTCTCCCTCCGTTTACTTGCTAGTCCAACGCTAGTAAGGATTTTTAGAAATGGGCTAGTCCAACGCTAGACCCTTAGATCGTTCGTGCGTAGATTCATTTTTGTGTGATATTCATTACATTTTCATGTATATTTTTTATTTTTAGGATCTTTTCTCATTTGCATGATATTGCCTATTATATTATCCGCTATCTTCTATATATGTTAATCATATCATTTAGGATTGCACCTCATTTAAGAAATTGTAAAATAAGTAAGTTCATTTGCTTGTTCATGTTAGGAAAATTATTCTTCAAGCATGGCAAATGGGTGATTATAACTTTTTAGTTTAAATACCCCATTAATCCTTATATAAGAAAATTATGTCATGAGTTTTTGCCTCCCATACCCTTTATATTGCATTTCCTATTCTTTGGCCACTTATATCTAGATATATAATTTAAGTTTCTTTTCTTTTCTTTGAATTTCAGTCATGCATGCTCGTGACTTCTTCAAGGAATTATTTTGGCCTTCGCAATTAATGCGATTGGTATCAATTAAACCCTTGAATGGATATTTTGTCCCTTTCGATATTTTATAAATTTAGATTTGCATCCATGTAGGAAACATCCAAACGTGATAAAATTAAGGGTTAGATTAGGAAAATTTTGACTAAACCTCGCAACTAACTTAGACTAGATTGAAAGGGTGCCTTAGGTTTGAGTTAATCGAACCTTTACTGTGACGCCCCGAAAAAAAATGAGTTTGAGAACCCGGAAATTTTCTAATTTTCTAGGGTTTATTTTTTTTTTAAACGCCCGCCTTTTCTATATTTTCTTTATTAGAAAAATTCCCCAGATAAAGTTTATGAGCAAAAATAGTTTTAAAATGATTTTCTAGTATCGGTTAGTTTTTGAGAAATTAAGGATATATATATCGGACGTGGGACCCACTAGTGCGAAAGTTCGGAAAAATTCAGCCAATAAGATTAAGTTCCGGATACTGAGTGAAATTTATCGAGTGTTAAGAGAGAAGAAGAGGAGGTGATTTGATTGATGTGAGAGAGACTTAAAGGATAGAAATGCATTTAATAGAGTGCCAAGTGGCACTTTCTCATTGGTTGGACTTTTTGACTTTTTACCCTTAAGTTAAATATCTCAAAAATTGACTAAAAATCACCATTTTTCACTCCTTGGTGGCCGACTCTCATAAGCTCAAGAAGGAAGAAGATTTCTCCAATTTTCAAGCTTCCATTTAGCTCAATCTTCCAAACCAATTGCATCAACTAGTTTCTACTCCATAAAAGTCTTCCATTAGGTGCTAGTAAGTTGTTTGGTGAAGTTTTTTAAGGAAGCTAAGGTGTTCTACAACTCCCTCTCTCTTGTTTACTAGGTAAGTGATGATTACACTTCCTCTTACACCTAATGATGTTTAATTTGTGCCTAATGGTGGCTATAGTGTTGAGAATTGTGGTTTATTTCTTGGTTTGGAATGAATTGGTGAAGTTTTTATTTTTTTGAGGAATTTTCTGGTTTAATGTGATCATGGTGTTGTGGTTATTTATGATGGTTGGTAATGAGGGGTTATGACTCTAGTAGGTGTGTATGATAGGAAATTGCAACCAATTTTGGGTTTGGATTGAAATGTGAAAAGTTAGGGTTTCATAACCCCCTTTTCTGTCCGGTTTTGGATCATATGGTTATAGGCCGAATTGGCCTTTTCTTAAAACATGAAAGTTGTAGGTATTGATGTGTTTGAGATGTATGTAAAATTTCAGGGCAATTGGAGTAGTGTAGAATGAGATATGTCGATTTTACTATTGCTGTTCTGGGTTCTTTAGGATGGCCGAACTGCGCCTGTAATCGTCTGTTTTGACTGGAATTGCTTTGGATTTGGTGGTTGAGGTCTTCTGATGAAATGTAGCTTGATTTCCTATCTATCATATGCCTTTGGAATTTCTGCATTCGGACCTGTATAGACTGAGTTGGACTAATTACAGCATAGTGTAATTTGTAAACCTGCAATTACGGTTCTGGTTTGGTTCTGGTTTGTGCTAGGATTTGGACTGAGTGGCCTTCTACATTGTTGTAGCCCTATCTCTTAGCTTCGAAATGGTGGGTCTTGCATCTTCATCCGACCATCGTAGTGCTTTTGGCACTATTACCGCAAAATGACGTCAAAACTGTTTTTCTGGTTTTGCGTTTAACTTTCATTTCCGGACTTTTCCCTAGCTTGACTTGTACTAGTACTACTTGGAGCTTGCTGAATGGCTATTGGATGAACTTGTTGTTGTGTGTGTACCTTTGGGACTGGCTGAGGTTATAATGAAGCCATGATGGCTGGAAAAGTAAGCAAATTCAGGGGAAGTGCTGTCCAAACTTTGAAGGAACTTGTTTGCATTGAGTTTGTGATTTAAGACTTGGATTTGAGTAAGGCAATGATATTTAATGGATGATTTCTGAGCCATGGAGGTGAGTGACCTCAAACTATTTCTAAAATTATTTATGATCCGTTTCTTGCATTATTTACTTTTGAACTGTTTCCAAATTTACTTTTGAACCGCTTTCCCGCATTATTTACTTTTGAACTGTTTTCAAAGTTAATTTTGGAACTGTTTTCTTACATATCATGCGTGCTTGCATATCAGTGTCTTGTTATTATTGATTTTGCTTTCAATGATTGTTAAAACGAGTTTTCTAGGCGAGTGTGTACTTTATCGCACTCGACCTAAATAAATATGAAACTTTTAATGATTAATGATTAAATGCTACTTGCGCATGAATGTAAGCCTTTTGGGCTGAACTGGCCATTGCCCCTTGTTACCGGTCGTCTCGAGCCAGAAGCGGACTCGGTCGGGCGACTAGGAACTTGGGTGAACGTTTCGGTATACTCGAGTATTACCTTGTAGGTTGGTGGAGCCTGGCCAAAAACCAGGGACGGGGTGAATGAATGCACGAATGAAACCAAAATGCAATGAAATGACAGGAGAACGAACGTATCCTTTTCATGAATGTTACTATCGCTTTCCATTGTAAATGTTTCTTGAATTATTGATACTCCATATTGAAATGACATTATTGAAATGAACGATTGTGAAACTGATTTGATAACTGATTTTACTGGTTACTCGCTGAGCTTCTAGCTCACCCCAAAATGTTTTATTCCCCTCCACAGGGCTCAAGGCGAAGGAAGGGCTTGTAGTGTTTATTCATGGATTATCTCATGTATGGATTGAACTTGGATTTCCTTTTGTGTAATCATTCATATGGGGATTGTATTGAACGTTTAGAATTGATTGGATGTGTAATAGTCTAGTTTTGGACTTCCTCCTGTATAATAATTGTGATCAAGGATCAGAGTGGCGCAGTGGAAGCGTGGACGCTTCGCTTTTGATATGTAAAGTTTTGGGATATTTGATTTTTATTTGAGATCGTATCTTGTATTTAATTGAGGTTTGTAGTGAACGACTGAGTCCCGGCGAGAGCCGGGCAGGCGGCCCGCCGAACCCTCTGGTTCGCCTTAGGGGGAGGTGGGGTCGTGACATTTACCTTCCCTCTCTTCAACCGTGACTCCCGAACTCATTTTCTCTTATTTTTTAAAAAACTGGAGTTGTCGAAAAGGGTTTTATTTTATTTTATTTTTGTCAAAAATATTTTTAGGGTGACTTGGTACACCCAAAATTCAATACCAAGTGGCGACTCCTATTTTTTCTTAAAAACCCTTTTAGACTAAATTTTGGACCCAAACTGTCACATTTTTTAAAGTCCTATTCTAGGTCCTTTTCACGTATTCTTAAATAAAAATCACATCTTTTGTAAACACCTTATTTTCCATCGCAAAAAATGGGGTGCGACAGCACCTAGTCTCCCATAGCACTTAGCTTTTTCACACTTCCTTGCATAATCAGAACCATAACACCATTGGTCAAATGAGGCCTGCACAGCACTTTGATCCTTCACACTTTCTTGCATAGTCGAAACCATAACACATCTGGTCGAATGTAGCACTTAGCCCCGCATTGCATTTAGTTTGTTTGCACTATCTTGCATAGTGGGAACCATAGCAGCAGCGCTGGTCATAGACTCACCTAATTGAATGCAGCATTTAGTTTCACACAGCACTTAGTTCCTTTGCACTTTCTTCCATAGGCAAAACCATAACACTGTTAGTCGAATATGGCGCTTAGCTCTACATAGCACTTAGTTTCTTTGTACTTTCTTACATAGTTAGAACCATAACACTGCTAGTCATAGACTCACCTTGTCGAATGTGGCACGTAGCCCTGTATGGCATTCAACTCCTTCGCACATCCTCGCATAATCTTGCATGGTCGGAACCATAACATCGTTGGTCAAATGTGGCACTTAACCCTACACAACACTTAACTATTTTACACTTTCTTGCATAGTTGGAACCATAATACCATTGGTGGAACGTCACACTTAACTCGCATGGCCTGGTGGAATGTGGAACTTAGCTTTACATAGCATTCAGTTCCTTGGCACTTTTTTGCATAGTTGAAATCATAACACCACTGGTCATAAACTCATCCCTAGTGCTGTTAAATAGAATGAGCAGCTCGAAAACTTGATTGAGCTCAACTCGATAAGACTCAAACTCGGCTCATCAGTTTTAGTAAATGAGTAGAGTCTAAGCTAGAAATATACTCGATTCATTAACGAGTCGAGCAAGCTTGAATAGTTTGTTATTCAAGTAGTTCATTTGGGTTCGATAAGGAAGGATATATATGTCATTTCATAAGTCAAAGGAATAGAAACTCAGATTTAGGGTTTTGTTTCATCATTCTTCTTCTTCGATTTCACTCAGTCTCCGCATCTTCGCCTATCCGTCACAGTCCACAACTACCAACAATCTGCACCACCACTGAACCACCAGTCGCAGCCACCTCTATCCATCACCGCAACCTTGGATGCCCAGTCGTCTCTGCTTTCCACCAAAAACAATCACGAGGAACTAAGGAAGTTTTCCATTTGTCATGGTAACCACAACCACTGTGAAGTCCTCCATTTTTCACTGCCAAGACCAATCATTGCAACCTTGGACCTCTAGCCATTTTTGCTTTCCAATCTCCAACAAAAATCACTGCAAGCAACCATTGACCAGTGACCACTAACCAGTCCAATTTGGCTGGTTCACAAAACCACCATGATTTCTGATAAGTAGAAATTTTCTTACTTATGCAAGATTTCTAGTAAGTAGAATTTTTGGATACAATGGTGCTTTGAGTGTTAATGAACATTTGTATAAATAAATTATATCACATAACAAATCTAAATCTTTCATATATATACACATATATGTGTGTGCGTGTGTGTGCACGCTAATGATTAAGGCCTTGAGTGTTAATTTTTACATAACTTATTCGAGTTTCCTCCCTAAATGTACTATCTAGCATGATTTGCAATTTGTTGAGAAGGTGTCCCTAATAAATTGTTTGAACTTCATTCCTACATCATTGCCTCCAGGATTTTGATGAGTTTTGTTCCATACTTACACCTAGTGTGTTTGCCTAGCATATTTGCTCTACCTGACTTTCTTTTATAGCCTACAGTATTTTAACTTTAGTTCTATTATTAGTCCTCATTACTGAAAATTTTTGACTACATCAAGTTGCCTATAAAATCTTTCTACTATTCAATGGTGCTTGGAAAAGTTTTTAGTAGACATGAAGTTGGATAGAAATGAATTTTGAAGCTACATAATTTTGGTGATGCCTAGGTGTCTGAAGTAGCATTTTAATTTTAATAGTAGTTTTCCCAGGCGTGGCACAAGAAAGTTTCATGTTAAATATCCCTTTTGCAATTTTAGATGAGCTTTTTATGAACATTGATAACTAGAGGCCTTAGACTTTTAAGGATGACAAGTTATTTTCTAACCGAAATCTCATCAGGGTTAGTATTTGGGTTATTTTTTTTGGACTTTATATAATCTTTTCTTACTTAGCCAAATAATTTTGTGAAATTTCATAAATGTTCGTTATTGCTGTTCTTTATGCTCCTTCCACTCATTTTGTGGAATTTCATAAATGTTCCTCTATTTTGAGGATGTTGGCTATGCAAACTTTTTTATACTATTCATTTTGTGGCCAATTACTTTACAGCTACTTTGTCTACCATAGAAAGTCTAACTCAGTTATGCAATGCATAATTTTATGTGACTAAAATGGCAATTCATAATTAATGACAATACACAGCTATTTTCCTTTCTTTTTTGGATCATGCTAACAAAAAATTGATTGGTTTTTTTTCGTTTAAAAAAATAGGTATGTACAGTCTTTCATTTCATTCACACCAAGGATCATCATCAAATCCTGTTATGGAGGTTTGAAAAGAAGTTGTAGATCAAGAACTTGAGATGGAGAAAAGTGCTGATGAGATGAGCGAAGAAGAGCTAGATTGAGATATTTTAGAGCAGCCAAATGAAGGAGCAGAAACAGAGCAAAAAAGTTCTGATGAAGGAGCAAAACCATTTGACAAAAAGCAAAGGAAAAAGAAGTCAACAATATGGGAGGATATGACAATAGTAAAGCAGGCCAGTAGAACATTGAAAGTGCAGTGCAATCACTGCAAGGAGCTGTTTGCCAAAAGTACATCTGGAGCCACTTTTCAACACAAGTGTCACCTAAAAAATTGTCTACAAAAGAAGTTGGCTCTTGGGAAGGAAATTAGAAAGAGGCAGTAGGTCTTATCCTTCACCGAAGGACCCTTGGACGATATAACTTCTATCACTAATTTTTCCTATAATCATGCAAAGGTATGAGAGTTAGCAGCTCATATAGAATCAATGATCGGCGTGCTTCTATGTCGGTTGAAAATGTGCAAATGCTACTTTGTGGCAATGATTTGATCCGCAATCTTCATGAGTTAAAAAACAAGTCTCGTGTAAGTAAAATATGTCTTCTATTACTGGTTTATTTTGGTACCTCATTTTACCTTGTTAGAAGTTGTACCTTTCTTGTTTTCATTTTGTAGGAACCATTCAATGTTCCTGAATCATCTACAATTGAAGAAATTGATCTTCCTAACATCTAAAGGCTATTTTCTGGAATATGTGATTTTGTTTCTTGTTGAATTTGTTTCCTGAAATAAAGATGGACCTTTCTTGTGGTTTGTGGAGCTAGACTTGTGAAGCTGGACCTTTCTTGCGATTTGTGAAGCTAGACCTTTCTTGGTCAAATTTTTAGTTATCTAGCATTGTTTTATATAGTTATTTGGCTGTAGTTTGGTTAACTTTTGGACAGGTGTGGCGTTTGTTTCCTAAATTGACATTAAAACTATTTGACAGATATTTCGAGCTCGAGCTCGAACTCGTGCAAGCTCGGCTAGTTTGTGATAAACAAGTCGAGCCCAAGCTCGAATTTGATTCACATGTCCCATTTGGCAAGTCAAGTTTTAGCACACTTCAAGGCTGTCTATTTAGTCAAGCGAGCTTGAGCCTAGCTCTATATAAGCACGAGTCAAATACAAGACTCGATTCGACTCGAGTAACAGCACTACTCATCCCATCAATGTGGCACTTAGCCCTATACTGCACTTGATTTCTTTGAACTTCCTTACATAATTTTGCATAGTCAGAACCATAAGACCGCTCATGTGGCACTTAGACCCACACAACACTTATCTTCTTCGCATTTTCTTCCAAGGTCAGAACCATAAGACCACTGGTCATATGCTTACCCCGTCGAATATAGCACTTAGCACTAGTCACAGATTCACCCCGTGTACAAACAACGCAAGATTCGCTCTGATACCATTTGTAACTCCCGAGCCCACGAACAGGTATGAGTAACTTTTGAACGGATACCATGGGTTCAAAATAATTAACCCAAGTTATTCAATAACCCATGAATCAAAAATTATATACCATTCCTTTCTCTTGTTTCATCTCGATGCAGGACATTCAATATGTATTTCCTTGTAGTAAATAAAACTTGTGATATGATGAGTGTGAAGCTATATCCATCTTAAAGTGTTATTTGGATCAAGACAAAAATTGGCAAGCAAATCAGGCAAATGACTGATGATAGTGCAGTTGTACGTTTGTGGCTATCTAGACTCTAAAGGCAGTAATGAATGATAGGTAGGAAATAAACTAAGACTAATGCTAAATCCTTTGCTTCAAGTCCTAAAGACTGGAAGTATCATAAAGGGATTTAAGAGCGAGCTCTTGACATATCATCATTTACTGAATTTCAACTGGAAACATTGAGAAAAATCTAGAGAACATTGCCTTCATAGAGACTGCCATGAACTATCTTTATAACTTACTATTATACTATGAACTCTCTTTATAAGTTTATAACCAATGGTGCACTCTTTATAATAGTGAATGAATCACTGATATATTTGGATGCTTAAGCCACCATAAACTAAATGTAGTTGTACTTGGTGCAAGAACAACTCTAGATATAGAACTTGTCTATCAATTCAAGTAGGATGCCCCTAGAAGCAAGAACGAAAGGGATCCTAGGCAGGCTGCTAACATATCAAAACTAGCTTGTCAATTGTCAATAAGATGAAAAACTAGAAAAAAGAGAAATCAAGAGAAAATAAAAAACTGCAAGGCAAGATACTAGAAGGATGTATAGGTGGGGAAGAGGATGAAATTCTTCCCTACTAAGAAAGTCTAGTGAACTTCATAGTTGATTTTAGGCAATGCAGTCTAATTAACCTAGTTGAAAAGGCATAGATTTGAAGATAATCGAAAAATTTTTACAATTAGCAAGACAAGGCTATGCAAATCGAAGGTCAAAACAGAGTGGAAGTGAAAAAATAGAGTTAGAAGGCAATGCTAAAGCTGGGATGAAGGTCATAACAAAGGTTAGTCGAGTAACTGTTAAGAAGAGTAAGCATGTAAGTTCATAGATATCATTTCAGATAGTAGTATGTCCAATACTTTTTTCAAAAATACACATATTTGTCAGTAAATGTTTGTCATCTCAAAGCTATATGTGTTTAAGAGTCACAATTTAGACGCTTATGTTATTTTTGGCGAGGCCAAGATTGAGGATTTGAGCTCACAATTGCCAACTCATGATGCTGAACAATTCAAGGCTCCTAATCTCAATAATGTGGCATCAAGACCTAAGCCATCAACAAAAGCATGACATGATGAAGAAGTACATGAGACTGGTGTAAAGACGAAGGACATAGGGTTGGTAATGACTCAAGGTAGGGTGTGTAGGGTAAAAAGCTGTCAAAGCTTTCAAGTCTGCAAATGGTGACATTGTCTTTGCCATTATGGAGCAAACAAACTAGCAAGTCTTTCCATGTTGTTCTTTGTATTTTTGAACTTTTTGTTGCTCTCATTTTCTTGCTCCGTTTCTTTACTTTTTTTCTTTTTCTTTTTTGGTTCTTCAAACTCGAGAGCTTGTTCAATAGATCAATTTTTAGCTTTGCATGCATTGACTACTCATGATCTTTGAAGTTATAAAAAGTGATGAAAAAAATGAGTTATTAGGAGAAATGATATTAACAGTCCTAAAAAAACTTCAGGCACTGTGAGGATTCGAAAGTTATTTTTATATTTTTTTATCTTTTACTTACTTGCCCTAAATTCTTGATTGCTTTAATGGTTGAGTCATGATTTTTATCCTTTTGCCTTATTTAATTTGGTGCATGTTGAGTTTCGTAGTGCATTATACTAGTGTGACCAACTAGTGAGGTGTGCGCAATAAATTTGATGAATTAGAGGGAATTCTATGCAAAAAGGGATTGTTGGAAAGAGGTGTTAATAGATAATTAAGAGAAAGAGAGATATTTGGGTTATTAGATAGTTATTAGCTCTTGTTTTGCCACTTGTCAAGTATCCAAAGACTCTTGACCAAGACTAGAGGTAATACTTATCTAATTTAAGCTTTTCTTGCATCACTATTCCTTCATCTTTTTCCCTTGTCTTGGCCGACTTTGAGAGAGAAAAATCTCAATTTCAAGTCTTGATTTCTTGTTTATTTGGTGAGAAAACAAGAGACAAACCCTAATCTACTCCATCAGACCTTGAATCAAGCTTGGAAGGAAACTCTTGGAGAAGTACTTGGAGGAAGAAAGCCTTGCAACCTTCTTGATTTGCTTGCCATCCTAGGTTTTGGAGACAAAGAGGTGAACTTGGCTAGAAACCCTAGTTTTCTTCCCTTATCTTTGAGTTTAGTTGATGTATGATGTTATAGAAGGTAAAGGAAGGACTTTTATGAAGGATTTCATGTTGTTGCAAGTTATGTTGCAAATTTCCAGCATTGGTGAATAATCTCTTTAGCTTAGTTTAAAGCTTTATCTATGTGATATTTTGATGGATTTCTTTGCCTAGAAGATATATTGTACACCTCATGACATGTTAGTTTGATTTGTATTTGCTATGGAAATAGGGGTGGTAGTTGAAGGTTTAATTAGAGAAAACTTGGGCAAGTTGCTGGGAAATTTTTCCTTGTAGGTCAAGTGAGAGAGGGAGTGTTTGAGTTTTAAGTTTAAGGCAATTTTGACATACCTTTGCTTGAGATACTTGAGAAAACCTTGATCTTCACATGCATGTTGATTTTGGGCAAAAACAAAGAAGTTTAAACGGAGGAAAATGATGTTTGCCCCAAAACGTTTGATAGTTGGACATTTTCAGCTTTGAACCCCAAGACTCTTACTGTTTTTCTTCAAAATTCTTGTCTATACTTAACATAATTTTGCTCCATACTATGCTTGAAGAATTGAGCTACCATATACGTGGCTTTTCCCTTGATTTTTACAAGTAAAAGTTATGATTTGTGACTGTTATGCTGGGAGTATATATGTGTGGTGTGCAAGTGGAAGTTTGATGGTTTCGTGCTATACTATATATGATCGTATGATTCGAGAGCGGCCAGGAGGCAGATCCTGTGCTTGACGGTGATAGATCTTGATCGGTTGGTGAGTGTTCTAACTGCATGTTAGGACTTGTTGCTTGATTGATGTGTAATCTGGATGAGATTGTAAATACTCGAAGAGGGTAATCAGTTTTGGTTTTTTATATGTAAGCTAAATATCAATTTAGACAGATAAGATTGCAGGTCACGTATCAGTTGCATTTTTTGAAATTCAATAGGAACAAAAAAAATCAAATAATCAATAGAAAAAGTTAGACAAAAATAATACAATGATACTTGAATATGGAGGTTGAGGCATGGATTCAAGCATCTATGGAAAAATTAACTCCGATGTGGCAAATTCTCTAGTTTTTCATCTCAGGATACAATAGCCCTACCATACAATGATGCTCTCTTTAAGATGGTTCAAGCTTCTATGGAAAAATTAACTCCGATGCGGCAAATTCTCTAGTTTGTCACCTCAGGATACAATAGCCCTACCATACTTATTATCACTCTCTATAGTCTGCACAACTAAGAGAGTATAGCCCTATAAATACCTTCTTTTCCTTGCTTAACTATGAGATAGATTGTAACTCTCATAACATATGTTGTAGTGGTAATTCTTCTATCTAAATTACACATATTTATAGGTGATGAAAAGTTAGTCAAATATAACTTACACTACTAATAATACACTAAATAAATGCCAAAATTGATTGGCTGTCCAAATCATATTCATATTATAATTGTAGGTTACAAAACTTATCGAGATTGAAAACTCTTAGTTTCATATAATAAAGTTTTAGTCAAAGAAAATCATTCAAATACCAATAAATCCCATAACCTGTTACCAATTTCTTCTCCTTGTAATCTATGTAACTGACACAATTAATTGAGGATTTGACTATTTCATTAAAATACTACAATAATTGTTCACTTATTTGAATAAAATAAGAGAGAATATTATAATATTTTATATGGAACGATAATGTTATAGTAATTTCTGATACCGCATCTAGTAGTGAACTACAGTCTTGGACTATAGGTGCTTTTGGAATATTAAATATTACCATTTATATATGATAGTCAGATGTCCTCGTAAGCTCTTGAAATTAGCACTTTATGCCCTTTGCTCAATGTCAATTCTTTTATGAGTGTAAAAGAGAACAAGTCTCAATTCTCTTTAGGGCAGTTCCACTCATAACACTCATAGTGGTAAAATCAATTAAGAGTGCTATTATAACTCAGGGCCCGTTTGGGATTGTGGTAGTTTATTGAAAAGTAATTCCCTAATAAAGCTTTTAATAAAACTACTTATTAATATTTCAAGTGCTTTTAAATATATTGTTTGAAATATAGTTCAATAAGTACTTATTGTATTAGATAATATGTAATTTAAAAATTTTTAAAAGTGTTTATCTCTTTATTTGGTTCATAATGTAGGATAAGATAATTAAATTTGATGTTTTTATTTTTTAAATCACAAAAGCTTCTCTAAAAGCACCAAATTTGAGCTTTTGCTAAAAGTGTTTTTAACACCAAAAACTCTACTCCTAATTTTATGGGACGATACTCACCAAATATTTTAAAAGTACTTTTAGCATCTAAAAGTGTTTTTTTAGGATCATAAGTAGAAAATCCTGAATTGGGTGATAAGGGGAGGAGGGCCAAGACCTCTTACTTACAAGAAAGAAAAATCATAAGAGTTTTAAATTTCATTAAGAGCAATAAAGCTCAATTGTAGTTACATTACAAGATGTATGCACATATACTATAAGGATGGACTATAAATATAAAAAGTTGTGCATACCTTTATTTTTCAAATCTCCATGTAATTCTTTTTCCTTTTGAACCTAACTCATGGATTTCTAATCATTGAATTGTGTATCCTTACATGTGATTTATGTATTTAAAAACTTTAGTTCCATCCCTCTGAAGGTATTCCAAACTCTTTCTCTGACTAGAGGCCTTGTCAAGGGATTAGTAATATTATCCATTGACTTTATATAATTCACATTGATGGTTTGATTTCCATCCTATGCTTCAACAATATTATACTTTCTCCTTAATGCTCTTGATTTCCCATTGTAGTATTGATTGTTTGCTGTGACAATAGCTACAATGCTATCACAATGTATCAACATTGGTGGCACTAGTTTTTTTCGTAATGGAATCTCATGTGTAAGATCCCCTAGCCATCTTGCTTCTTCATTAGCAAAAGTCAAAATAATTGACTCAACTTCTATGTGAATTTTGATAATTTATTGCTTCTTTCATTTCCAACATATAGCACCACTAGCTAACATACAAATATATAGAGTAGTTAATAAAGAATCTCTAGACAATATGTTCCAATTTGCATCACAAATTTCTTCATTATCAGTAGGGGAAATTTGCATAGAATAAATTATATGATTATTTTAGCTAAATATTTTATATGATGGTCAATTGCATGCGAATGAATAATATTTGGTCTACTAGTAAATCTTTTAGTACTCCTATAGCATGTGTTATATCAAATCGTGTGCAATTAGTTGCATAACGTAAACTTCCAATTATATTAGCATAATCATTTGGTTACACACATCATTTTCATTTTTAGTAGAAAATAAATGAGCATTAAGAGCAAAGGGCGCATTTACAAATTTACTATCACCATAGTTATATTTCTTTAACAATTTTTCAACATAATGTGTTTGATCCAAAAGAATACCATTATTCAATTTAAAAATTTTTATTCCAAGCATAATATTAGCTTTACGCAAGTCCTTCATGATAAAATAGCTTTTTAGATATATTTTTATTTTCTCAACAACACTTACATTGGAGCCAAATATTAACAAATCATCTAAGCAAATAATCACATGTAGATCATCCATGTTTTTAGCATATAAACATCTATCACATTCACCACATTTAAAACCATTTAATTACATTTAGATCATACCACTACTTATGAGCTTGTCTTAGGTTATATGAGAATTTATTAAATTTACACACTTTATTTTCTTAATCACAAATAACAAATCCGTCTAGTTGGCTAATAAATACATATGTAAATATGCACACACACACACACACACACATATCTTCATCTAAATCATTATTCAAAAAAGCTATTTTTAAATCCATTTGGTGAATAAATTCATTATATAGCAATTAAAAATCATATTGATACTACTCTTGAAACAGGAGAAAAAGTACCAAAGAAATCATTATCCTCTTTTTGCTTGAAATTTTGAGCAACTAATCTTACTTAGTATTTTTTTTATGATGTATATTTTTAAGGACCCATTTATGGCCAATAATTTTACAACTAGATGGTGATTCTACTAATTTGTAAGTCTTATTAAAAAATCAATCTCATCATTAACAGCTTCTCACCAAAAATTTGAGTCAAGAGATGATAAAACCTCTTCAATGGAATTATAAATTTATTCCAAATTATAAACATAATAATCTTGACTATAATGATTTTCTATTTTAATTCTTTTACTTCTTCTAGGCTCAATATCATCCATCTTTTGGTTTTCCATAGAAGATATTGACACATGTATTATCGTTCTTGATTTCTTGACCCTTACTATTTCTAGACATGTAAAGGAATTTATCTTCATGAAAAATAGCATTTCAAGATTCAATCACCATATTATTTTCCAAATCTAAGCATCTATAGGCGTTACTTGATAAAGAATAGCCAACAAAAACGTATGTAGAAGCTCTGGCACCTAAATTTAGTCTTTTAGAATCATTTAATCATACATAAACTAAGCAATCCCAAACTTTTAAATAATTTAAATTAGGCTTATAATGTTTCCACAACTCAAAAGGAGTTACTTTAGTATGTTTATAAGATAATTCATTTAAAATATAACAAGTGGTCAGAATTGCTTCACCAAGGATTAGATTGTGCATTAGAACTAACAACCATACTATTAGTCAAATCAATTAAAATTATATTTTTTCGTTCTGCTACCCTATTAGAAGATAGAAAGTAGGGAGATGTAGTTTCATGAATTATTCCTAATGATTGAATATATGAATTAAAGTCAAAGTGATTGGTTTTCTTTACCTCTATCACTTCTAAATCTCTTGATTTTTTATCAAATTGATTTTCTACTTCTTTTATGTAGATTTCAAAAACATAACTCTTGTTTTTTAGTAAGTAAATACAAGTATACTTTTAAAAAAAACATCAACAAAAGTTACAAAGTACCTTTTACCACCACAGTTTAAAATTCTTTCAAATTCACACAAGACTTATGAATTAAATATAGAAGTTGAGAGTTTGTTTTAACACTTTTAGGAGATTTCTTTTGATTTGTCTTATTGCAAGACTCACATTTTTCAAATTCATGGTATCAAACCAAGATTATTTAGACTCTTCACATGCGCTATAAGTCCTTGAGCCTGATACTAACAAAATCTGAAAACTATCTCTTCCTATAGGGTTTCAGGCGCCGGTTAGGGTCCAGGTGACGGCTAGCTGCTGCCGTTGCCAGCCATGGCGGCATCTCTGCTGCCAAAACCTTCTTCTAAAAGCCTTCCCCACCTTTCGGGCAAGTCCTTTGCGGATGTAGTGTCTGGAGTGGGCTCTTCGGCACCAGCCCTGGGATTGCTGGGCAAACATCGAGGCGAACCAGCTGTTGTGCTTTCGAAACAAGAGTTGGCGTCCCTGGCCGCACCCTACAGCAACGTGTTGATTGGGAGGTTTGCTTACTTGTCGCGCCCCATTTTTAATAAAAATAAGAATGATAAGTGAGTGAGGTATGGTTTGAAAAATGGTGATGTGTGTGAAAATGAAAGGGAAAGGCCATGGGACTTTGAAATGCGACGTTTTGACCAAAAATAGTAATCTAAAAAGGTTTTGGTAAAATGTAGGAGTCGCCACTTGGTATTGAGTTAGGATGTACCAAGTCACCCAAAAAATGTGGATTTAAATGTAAAACCTTTTTAGATTGACTCCAAAATCTACGATAAATTAGAGAAAAATGGTTCGGGGGTCACAGTTGAAGAGATGGAAGGCAAAGACAATGTCTAAGGCACCCTCTCAACCTAGCCTAAGCTAGTTGCATGATTTAGTCATGATTTTCCTAATTTCTAACCAAAAGATGTATCGCATTTGGATGTAACTAATATGAATGCAATCCTAAACCTAATGAGGAATCGAAAGGGACAGATATCTCTTAGAGGCTCGATCGGACTAAATCACATGAGTTGTGATAGCCAAGGATAAGCCCTCCAAGAGGTCACGAGTAATGCCAATGGAATGAATGTATGCAATATTTAAAACATGAGATTGTGTGAAGTGAAAAAAGTAATAATAAAAATAATAGCGTGTAGGTGGGAGTGTGCAAATAGGGGTGCAATGTGAGGTATGTAAAGTGATAGCGTGAAGTACATGTGTGCTCAGTGGTAATATATATAAAGTGCAAGTGACAGAGTGAAAATGTGCAAAATAAGAGTTGTGTGAAGTGAAAATGTGGAACAAGGGATAGAATGTGAAGTAAAAGTGTAAAGTGATAGTGGATAAATGAAATGCATGAACCCTAAAGGAATGCAAGCAAGACGGGTACGAGGAGACCCTAAATCGTGACTTTTGCTTTTCCTTTTGGTTAGAAAAAAAGAATGAGCGTGCTAAGGCTATGTGTAGCCAAACTCGTCCATTCCCCTTACCAGAAGGGCGACTCCCTAACCTAATCAGGCAAATGACCCTAATGACTAGAGTGAAATGCAAAATCCTAAAGATCATACTTTGCATGTGGGAAAAGGGAAATGATCATGCAAAAATGTAAAAATACTAACAAATGCATGAAAATGTAGTGAGGGCATGCGAATATGTACTAGCGAGGGACGACCCTATTGGGTCTAGCATTGGACTAGCCCTGTACTAACGCTCTCTCACAAGCATTGGGCTTGTGAGAGCTCGAGGGGAAGACCATGACTAGCATTGGACCAGCCACGGTAACGTGCATTCCATATACATAATCAGATATAATAATAAAAGCAAATAGATATGCAAGGCACATATTTTCACATAGCACGTAGCACATAAGCATGCTTATCTAGATGCAGAAACCTAGGGAAAGCGGTAACACATAGCACATAAACATGCAAAACACACAAAGCAAACAAGCCCTAACTATTACATTTGAGGGGGGGCCTACTACAATCTAAAAGGGGAAATGAAAATAAATGATTAAAATAAACCTAACTATTACAATTGTGGCATTCAAGTGCTTTTCAAATAATTACAAATTGAACTAAAATAGAATAAATATACTAAATTAAAACAAATAAAGCGAATAAAAGAATAAATAAAATGAAAGCATTCAAAAGGCATGCAATTGAGCATATAAAGTCACACAAGGCACATAGGATCAAATAAAGTCAAGAATAAGGGATAGGGTGTACCTCCCTTGAGTTGGAGCTCTAATGGAGTGAAATTATTTATTTACCCTCCAAAATCAAAGAAAAGGTCAGGTACCAATTTATTTGGGAAAATTAGAGAAAATATGCAAGAGGCAAACTCACTTGGTCATAAAGCCCTTAAAATTATTAATTAAGTGCGATTTAAACCAAGCACGGTGGTTAATTGAAGTAGACAAGCAATGAAGTTGTAAAATTAAAGCTGCCAAGGACTAAATTGCAAATATCAGAAAGATTTTAGGGTCTAATCTTAATTTCTATAATTTTGGGGCAAAAATTGAAGGAAAGATAAAACTCAAGGACCAATTTGCAAATTGTAACAGGGACCCAATTGAAAGCCTTTATAAAAGTCTTGGGGTCAAATTATGAAGTCCTAAAAACTTTGGGGTTAAATTACGAAGAAAGAGAGGATAGAGGGGCTGAAATTATAAACCTAGTCAAATGATCATCTTCTCCAAACGGTTTAAGCCTCAGTACCGCCATTTTCATCTTTCTTACAACCAAGCAATACCTGAAAAATCAGTTTTAATTCTAGCCCTTTCCAATCAACACAAAAATCACACAAACCTCTTCTCATACCATTTCAATTCGAATTCATTCAACCAGAAATAGGAGAAACAGAGAAATGGAAGATAGCAATGCATCAAAATTTCTCAAACGTGAGGAAACGGATTGGCCGACTTAGCCGGTTTCTTCACACACGAAATGCAACAAAACATCTTTCAACAAGAATTTTCGGCTAGACATTTCATCGAACAGATTGGGGGCATTAGAAGTTTCACCAATCTTTGATATATTGGAACTATAATCAGCCCAAAATTGTTCAATAATAAAATTTTCAGTCCAATTAATCCCATAAGAGCACGTACGATCAAAAAATGACGGACAATCAATCAAGAAAGTCGCAATAACCAATTCACAGAAACATGCTTGGGGTTGGGGATTTCCAGAATTATCACTTGAAGAAGTAAAACTGAAATTTAAAGGAAGAACACGGCTTACAATGTTCTTGGTGAAGCTTCGCAGGCGGTAATGGCAAGTTGGGGTGGTGGCGGCGGCAGCAGCAATTCCTTACTGATTCCTTTTCTCCTCTGTTTCTATTTTTCCGCCGAATCCCTCTGTTTTTCGTTGCTTTTCCTTCTTGTTTTGCAGCTCACGGCCTCCCTTCCTGCTCCTTCTGTTTTTCCTGTCTGCTTCCCCCCACAACACAGCTATTTTTTCTGTTCTTCCTCTTTTTTTCCGAAGCCCCCAAACGAAGTTCCCTCCTCTCTGGTTTCTGATTTTCTTCCGCTCTGTTTTTCTCTTCTCCTTTGCTTAGACGCCCCCTGTTTTGTTTTTCCCTTTTGCTCTGTTTTTTGTCTTTCCCCGCTCTCAGACCGCCGCTCCTCTTTTCCTTCCTTTTTGCTCTGTTCTCTCTTCTGTTTCTTCACCGAAGCCCCCTTTCCCTTCTCCTCCGCCTTTCGTTTTTCCTCCCCTCCCTCTCATTTTTTCCCAGACCTCCCTTTGTTTCTCTCCGTTTTCCTTCGTTTCCATGTCTTTCTTTCTTCCGACCGAAGCCTTTTTCTTCTTCATTCCCTTTTTCCTTTTTTTTTTTCGTTGTTTTTTCTTCGCTTTGTTCCGTTGTCACGAAGCTCCCTCCCCCCAAATTTTTCCAATTTTCCTCAGATGTTTCTCCCTATTCTTGTTTCTATCCTCTTCTTCCTCTGTTTTTCTTTGCCCAGCCGAAAAACCTCTCTCTCTATTTTCTCCTTTTTCTTTATAGCCGAAGCTCCCTTCCCCTCTTTCAATTTTCTCCCCTCTTCTTCCTTTCAGCCGCTCCATCCGCCGCCCCTTTTCCTCTTTTTCCTTGATTTTTGTTCCCCCAAAATTCCTTAAACCACCAAGTGTTTAGACACCTAATCCCTTAGGTGTTGTGTTGTCCAAAATACAAAGGGACACTTGTCCCAATGCATGCCCCCCACTTGCCATTTTTATTGTTTTTTTTCCTTTTTCTTTTCTCTTTTTTCCTTTTTCCTTTTTTCCCTTTTCCTTTTTTTTTCTTTTTTTCCCTAAAATTTAGTGTAAAATGCTCTTAAATCGATTAAAATAAAATGAGAGACACGAAACATAAACAAAATAAAATAAAATAAAATAAAAACCTAAAATTGAATCAAATAAGTCTAAAAATCAAAATTTGGTGTCTACAGTTTGCCCCTCTTTGTCTGAGTTTTGAAAAAACTTGAGACAAAAAAGTAAACACCAAATACTTACCTGTGTTATTCGGTCTGCAACGACTCGAACGACTGACGCTTTTGAAATGAGGACTGACCTCTTTAACAAAATTTTCAAAAATGGGACTGACCCAGACGAGAAATTTAAAGCGGGACTGACCCGAACAAGGATTTTAAACGGGACTAGGAAATTTTAAAACGGACTGACCCGAACAGAAATTTAAAAATCGGGACTGACCCAAACAGAAAATTTAAAACGGGACCGACCCGAGTAGAAAATTTAAAACGGGACCGACCCGAGCAAGAAATTTAAAACGGGACTGACCCGAACAGAAAATTTAAACGGGACTGACTCGAACAGGAAATTAAAACGGGACTGACCCGAACAGGAAATTAAAACGGGACTGACCAGAACAGAAAATTTAAAACGGGACCAACCCGAACAGAAAATTTAAACGGAACATTCTATTATACTTACTTGAAAATAGCCCAAAATTTGGCCCCAGTAGAGGTTAAGTTTTTGCATCTGAGCCAATAGTTGATTCTGCATTGCCATGTTGTTGCACCTTTTGATCAAACTTGCTTGCAGCATTTTTCGATCCGCCTTTGTTCACTGGAGAACTCTTTCCAGTACCGACTCTAGTGCAAGGTGTGATTGTTTTCGTTCATGCATGAAATTTTTCAGGTATGCATTTTGCCATATTGTGAAGCTTGGAAAATTATCCAAAAATTTGCCCCAGTGTGATGTGTTATCATTTTCACTTGAAACTTTTGTTGAAAATCGTGTAAACATGAGTCTTCATGTGACCTTTCCAAATCTTATCATCCGTGATGTCCATTTTTGTTCGGCAAGCTGTTTTGACATCAAGCCACTTTGAGACTTTCGATTTCTGACATTCCGTTGAGATAAACCTCTCTGTCTGGAATCAAGATGGCTAACTGTTCATTGTTTCATCGTACTTTTCCAGGGATGAACAGATCCAAATGCTCTTTGATTTGGTCAGTGGGATGAATACCCGAGCCTGCCTTTATTTGGGTCAGTGGGATGAATCCCGAACCTGCCTTTGATCATGAAATTTAGCAAAACGATTGATCACTGAAAACTTCTCTAGATTTTGACATTCCATGACCAAGTCCAAAACTGATACTCTCTTGTCCAACCGCAAAAATTCATCTTCAAGCTTTCTTGGTCTTGCTATGAAATCATCCATGACTTTCAACAGATGCTGATCTTTAATACTTCCTGATGTTATCACCTAATGCTAATCTGAGTAACCCACACTCTCATATTCTAAATTAGCATCCACAGACAGTATTGCTGCTGATGGAAGGCGAAGTAATTTTTTGCATAAGCTGTGTTGTCAAGACAAGCCTTCTTTTGGTGTTAAACATCAGTGATCCATCATCAATCTCACATCATCTTCGACCTTGTCAACAAGTCGATTTGCTGCTTTAGCCCACCTAATCTCATGCATACTGATATTTTGAAGACCTTGGGAATCTTGTGACACTTCTTTGTGCCAGGGGTAAAGTTCATAAGTAGCACTCTCGCGCTTCTTCATCAATTTTCAGTTATAAACACCTGCACAGGGGGCTTACCAAAATACAACATGCAACTATTCCTCATGAAAAATAGTGTTATTGAAATCAAAAGTATATTACTTGACTCTTGGGCGAAATCCTCAAATGTGTTACAAAAATTTGCCCCAGTGTGGGCTTATTTCGCGAAATCTCACAAATAAAAATTTGCCCCAGTGTGGGCTCCTTTGATTGTAAAAATTTGTTCAGATGATTCCCCATTTATTTGAACAAAGAGAAATCACACTTTCCAAAATTTAGAGAATAATCATATATACAATGTGAAGAAATTTAAACGTCGAGCTTGAACTCATGCAGAAATTTCATGATGAATCCCTCAGACTAACACCAAATTCAAGAAGATTTCTTCCTCGCTTTTAGCATCGGTGCTTAGAGTAACGGGTCACCACTTTTTGTTGGCTCATCTTTCAGGACCAATCAAGTGGGCGTTATTTCTGACTTGGAAGTGGCTAAAGGAAATGGGAGGTCAAGATTTGTCTTATTTTGTGCCCATTCGATATCACATCTTAGTGAAAGCAAATAGTTTGTCACCCTTATTTCTTAAGAAGACTTAGTCAACACATAAGCTTTGTAAGCTTGTAACAGCGGGGTAGAAACGATACCAAAACATGCGAAAACAGGTTATAACCTTATGATCATGAGTGACAGGTAGATTTCTTAGGAGCGTAACCCTTGCTTTGAGTTGTTATGAGAGATAAGTCAGCGATGGACTTTATGAGCTTGTAATGCGGCTGGAAAACGATAGTTAAAGAAAAAATTTTCGAGGGTATTGCACTGAAAATCGCATTTTTCTCAAAATTGCTCTCATTTCGTACTCAGATTTCGGACTTTATTTGCATTTTTCTCATCATTCACCAGGGACTTCAGCGTCGAATTTTTTTTTGCATTTTTCTTGCATTTACTTTTCTTATTTTGCTTTTTGCTTCTTTTTCTTTTTCTCGACCTGGTGGGTTTTCACATGGTGAGTAGTGTCAACCCCATACCTAAGCAATTCAGAAATACAGCTAAAATTTTTTGGCATCAGAAATTTTCTTGACAGGGCCATTGCAAAGAATAGAAGTCAGGACTTTCGGCTTTTGTAATGGGGTCTGGTGGGGTGTTTAGAAAAGTTAAGGCTTGAAGGAAGATTTCAAAAGTGGTTTAATAATCTGAGATCGCATTGTTGCGCCAACCCTATTTTAGGGTTAAATCAAAATTTGCCCCAGTTCATTCTCCATTGAAGCTTTTTCTTTCATTTTCCTCCTTTTCTTTTCTTTTCTTTCTTCTCTTTTCTGGCCTTCGGTCGTTTCATTCACCGAGGTTTTCTTTTCTTTCATTTTCTTTTCTTTCGGCCTTCCTTCAAAAAATTAAATTTGCCCCAGTTTGGAGTTTTTCTTTTTCCTTCTTTTTCAAAACTCAATTTACCCCAATGTGGGGTTTGCGATTCTCAGGGGTTGCCAAACGAAATAGTTTATTCTGAAGGTTCAAAAGGGATAACTAGAGATAAAATGTTTGATTGGAAAAGAAGACGGTCTGACTTTCGTTCCATTCCTCACATTGACCCTGAAAGGAAACTTTCATTAATGCAAAATTTCTTGCATGTATCTGAATTAATTGACTGAGGAAGACTCTTGCTCATCCGTAAGTGGTTCGTCAGACAAAACTCTTTCTTTTTTTCTTTTCCGTCAAAATTGAAGCCCAGATAGTAATGGTAGAATCAAGTTTTTCCAATTTAATTTTAGCATTCATGCTTTTTCTTTCCCTTTTTCCAAATTCTCCAATCTCCTTCCCCATTGTGGGGTGCGATCATAAGTACCTTTGAAAAGAACCACCCATTTTAGCTCAAATGAGGATGCAAGGGATAAGCAGTGTTTAGGTTGTAGAAACGATAGCCAAAATATCATTCTTACGCCTCATGACAACCAAAGTAAACGAATGGCTCGTTGAGAATTCATTCCCTTTTGATATTTAAAAATTTTCCAATGTAGGGTAATGATCATTAAGGCTCTTATTTGAAATGAAATTATTCTTTTAAAGGCTCAAATGGGAGAGCAAATGATAAAATCTGTATAGATAGAAAAACAAATGTTTAAAGTATCATTCCAAAGTTTTAAAACAAATAAAAATAATGTACATTTTTGCTTTCACTTAGATGTGACTGAATCTGGTTAGACCAGTGAGCATTTTTTCGAGCAAAGATTGCCCCAATTTACAATTTGTCAATCAATGTGACTGATTTTTTGGGGTCCATAGAAGTGGGCAAAATATGGATTGTGTAGTGAAGGAGAAAAGGTATTGCATTGGATATTTCGAAGCAGACCAATCAGTTTGAATGATTTCTTTTAATCTCGAACACTCTTATTGTATAGCTCAGATCACCAATCTAGTGTGAATTTTCAGGCAAGAGGTTGAAAAAAATCTCAATTTGAGCTCATTTCTTAAAATTCATCATGAAATCTCTTAATGAGCTCAATAAAGAATGAAATGTAGACGAGTATATACAAAACAAATAATTATCTGAATAAAAGCTTCATTATTGCCAATGTTTGAAAATTTTTAAAAGCAATACATATGAGAAAATTTCTAAAAAACTCCTTTACACATGTATACACACTTTTCTCTCTTAATAGCCCCCTTTTTTCCTTTGAGCAATAAAATCTCTTAAATGTTTTACACGAGCGCTTTCAGATGAATTTTCAAATTTACATTGTAGGGCCTGCCCAAAAATCAAGTAATTCTTGTAATTTTCAGGATTTATTAGACAAAATCGTTATTAAATATAGAAAGAATATTTTTACCTCATTGAAATCTCTTTTATAAATGCAGGGGAGGGGGAAAAATAAAAGAAGAAAATACCCAGAATTAGTAAGAAAAATTATAAAATCGGTATGTGTGTCCTATGGGGGAGCCCTTTTGCGCCAAGGGTTGGCCTATCATGAAAATGCAATCCTCTAGGGTAGGCACTATACAATACCTGATGGATCCGATCAACTTATTGAGTGAAAAATAATTTGAAAAATTTGGTCAATTGGAGTGACGAGAGACATTTGTCAAAATGAGGACAACGTCCGAATGGATTGATCACTTTGATCGATACAAGAATTTGCAAAAACGCACCGGTTTGACCTTGACGAACTTCCTATCAGAGAGAATGAAATTCGTTGATAAATTTTCTCAGTGAAGCATGGGTCAAAACCCCAACAGACCAAATGGCTGGATGCAATGGATGGTTTTCTCAAAATTGACTAGGTTTCCCAATTTGAAATTCGACATTGAAACCCTAATTGGTCAAATGGGTTGAATGAAATTGACAATTTATTTAAAATAGACCGGATTACCCTAAAAAGGGTAAACTAGTCAAATGAATTAGATGAAATTGATAATTTATTCAAAGTTGACCGGATTGCCCTAAAAATGGTAAACTGGTCAAAAGAATGAAATGGATGATTTATTCAAAATTGACGATGTTGTCCTAAAATGAATGAATTGACCAAATAAATCGAATGAATTTGATGAATAATTTGATCAAATGAATTGAATGGAAATGATGGTTTATTGAATTGTCTACCTATTGGTAGTTTCAAAAAAAATCATTGCGATGCATTAGTCTATGAATCTTCTAAAATCAAGATTTGGCCTCAATATGTTTATCGTCTCAACAAAGAAGGACCATTTGTAAATTTCTTCAAATTAATGTCCTTTCCGCAAGGGATTTTTACCAGTTTTTGATAAATGGCTAAAAAATGATTGTTAGATGTTCATATTCTAATGTGCAAAATTCGTTCTACGATTACGGAAGAAGATCGGATCCCACCTTACCTTGCGCACTACCCCTTTGGAAGGTACAAGAAACATAAACATGCAAGTCTCATTGGACTACATGTCCGAGACATAAGGTGGTTTATTCCTATCGTGGGATCCCCTAAATGGCATTCCCTTCTACGGTTTATGCATGATGCCATTTTATCAAAGCAATAAAATATACAATTTAAACGATATCATGACCTAAAGGGACCCTTTATACGCCAGGGTGGGCCTAGAATGATATGATATTATTAATTTATGAATGAAATACACCCAAAATTTTTAAACGTGCAATAACCTATTTACAAGGGTAGGTTCTAAAAGGAGATCATGCCATACCTCTTATTTCCCAACGTTTGTGAATGCAAAAGACAAGAAACAAAGAAAGTTAGTTCAACACATAACACGTTGTGGCAATCAAATAATAAATATAGAAAGCAAAAATAAGGAAAGAGGGTTGGAATCCCTCCCCTCGTGCCTAGTGTCCCTAATTCAGGATAAGATCGACTCTATCCTAGGCAATTCTATTATGGATGCATGAGGTTTGGTTCACTAATGCATCTAAACTCGATAAGTGTGAGAACCCGTAATTTTCCATTTTCTAGGTTTTATTATTTTTCATGGCTTGTTTTCTGCATTTTCGTGAGTAGGAAAAATTTCTAGATATTTTTAAGGAGCAGATATAGTTTTTAGATGATTTTTCTAGTATCGAATAGGTTTTGAGAAATTAAGAGCGTATACCGGACGTGGGACCCACTAGTGCGAAAAGTTCGGAAAAATTCGGCCAACTAGGTTAAGTTTTGGATACTGTAATTAATTTACCGGGTGTTAAGAGATAAGTAGAGGATGCTAAGTGGATTGGTATGAGGGAGACAAAAGTTAGGCAAGCATTAAATGAGGTGACAAGTGTCACCATAGGATTGGTTCTTACATAAGACCACTATTCACCTTTTTCTATTTGACCAAATAAATCACAAAATTAACCAAAATTTCACCATTTTCTCTTCTCTAGTGGCCGGCTCTTACTCTCAAGAAAGAAAGAAAGAAAACTCTCCAAGTTGCTTCAATCTTTGCTCCAATCTTCTAAATCAACCATTAGATTTTGTTTTTGCTCCATAGAAACACTTAAGGAAGTGTTAGTGAGTTGATTTGTGGAGTTATTTGGAAAGCTAAGAGGACCTATTGCTCTCTCTCTCTTGTTTCTAAGGTGAGTTGTGAAGAACCACTTTCCTTCCTCTAATGATGCCTAATTTATGATTAGTGGTGGTATGTGATGAAACTTTATGGATTACATCTTGATTTGTGGTTGAATTAGTGAAGTTTTTTATTTATTGGTGATTTTCTGTTTTAATATGAACATGATTGTGTGGCTATCTATAATGATTGGAAATGATGTATAATGACTCTAGAAGGTGGAAAAAGTGGATAATTGCAACCAATTTCTGGTTTGGAAGAAATTGTAGAAAGTTAGGGTTTTCTTGGGAACATTCTGCCCGGTTTTGTAGCTCCTATTTAGAGGCCGAATTGGCATTGGCTTAAAACATGAAAGTTGTATCGAATGATATTTTAGAGGTGCCTGCAAAATTTCAGGTCAATCGGAGTAGTGTAGGATGAGAAAATTCGAAATTACCCCTGCTGTCCTGGTTTTATCCGAATGTAAGAATTGCGCCTGTAATTGATTGTTTTGGTTGGAATTGCTTCAGAATTGGTTGTTTAAGCCTTCTGATGAAATGTAACCCTGTTTCTTAGATTTCATCTGGTTTTGGAATTTCTGGATTTGGACTTGGATAGCCTGATTTATGATGTTTCCGCTAGAATGCATTTTGTGAATCTGTTTTACGGTTTTGGTGTAGTATCTTGCATTTTTGACATGGTTGCACTCAAAACTGGGTTGAGTGACCTTCTGTAATGTTGTAGCCCTGTCTTTTAGCTTCGAAACGGTGTATCTTAAACCTTCATCCGGTAATCGTAGTGCCTTGGGTGCCATTACCGTAAAAAGAGGTCAAAAACTATTTTTTTCAGGGCAAAGCTAAATCCATTTCCGGATTTTCTTGTTTTCTCTAATGCTTGTATATGCTTATGGAACCCTATTGGGGTCGTATTTGGCATTGGTTTATGACTCGTTATCGAGTCTCATTGTACTTGTTTGCATGTTTTAGGGCGTGACGTTGGTGCACGACGTTCTTCTGACGGAAGTGCATGAAACCTCATTTGCAAGCTTGGTGAGTGTACTACTCACTTGTGTGTTACTATATGGCTTTGAATGTGAATTGCTTGAAGTGAATTGAATGTGAATTGATTGAAGTGAGAGCGTACTTTATCACTCTCACTTATTGTTTACCATGTTATTGGAATGTTATACGACATGTTACATGAAATGAAAGTACATGGCTTGGTGTCGTTTGGACGAGTATCCAACGACTACAATTGTTATCTTTGAACTCAACCCCATTGGTAGTTGATTGCATCGAGCCGGCGAGGGCTTGTTCGTGCCAATTGATGTGCCTTGGGGAAATGTTATATGGAATCTTGTAGTATGAGAGACTCTCGATTCCGGTTTACTCGAGTAATACCAAAGTGCAAGTGTTTGGAGTTCGGGCCCGGTAGGGGTATGTTGGGTGGAAGGAATGGAAGTAAAGTGGAGTCTACGGTTGGTTACTTTTGAATTGACGGAGAGTCAATGAAGTTCGATCAAGAAATGCAAACGAGGGAAAATGGCTCTTGAGAGCCACCCGTATCCTTTTATCACCACATGTGATGTGTGCCTTTGCTTACTTTTAATGTATTGAATGAAAAGCTTGATGCTTAAATGTACTTGGTTGCTTGAGTGATAGTATTCTCACTGGGCAATTAGCTCACCCCGTTCCTTTTGTTTTCCTTACAGGAATCTGACTGCTTTTGGAATGACTTTTGATAATTGGTTGCCGAATGAACTAGATGAATATCTCTTTTGTATAGTTTATGAATTGAAACCCTAAATGTGCCATTGGGGCCGTTTTCACTTTTATTTTGGCAACCGTACATGTATTAATTTTGAGTAATTTTCATATGCCATTTTGGCTTGTAAATGCTAAATTTCAAGGTGTGAAGGTTTGCTTGATTTTCGGTTGGGTTCTGACGGGTCGGTTACTATTCATGGCCGACTCCGGATTTCATTTTTTTTATTTTGGGTTATTTTGCCAGTTTGACTTGTTTGCGCGCGTTATAAGTTCCGAAACGCAATAGATGGCTCTAAACTGCACCGTTAGTCCTGGCGAGAGTTGGGCAGGCAGTCCGCTAACCCCTTTGGTTCGCCTTAGGGGAAAGTGGGGCTGTCACAATAAGGCTTCGGCTCCCAAGCCTTCAGACCTAAAGGCGAAGAGTCATCACTCCCAAGGCCTTCGGTCGGTGGCTCGAGTGATCCCTTACGCATCGCTATGGGCGCAGTGCACACTATCTGTCTACCTAAGGAAATCAATCCTAATCCTACAGGGTGGTGTGGGAAACGCCCACGATAAAGAAAAAATAGGGTAAATAAAATTATGCATGCACGTATGAGGTGCTTTTCTTTTGAGGGGAGGGATCGAGAACCAACGCGAGGCTCTAGGGTAATATCCCCCCACCCAAATGCAATGCAAAGCGCGGAATCACATAAATAAACCATCCATCCATCCAAACAATCGTACGCCAATAGTGAGGGAGTGAGTTGATACGCGTGAAATGTAAAAATTCTAAAAAAGAAAAATGCAACCCTAAACATCCAAATCCAATACATGAAAAGGGTAGAAAAGGATAAGAATAACTAAATCAAATGCTCGGACCCACTTAGGAAGTCTCCAGTGGAGTCGCCAAGCTGTCGCGCCCCATTTTTAATAAAAATAAGAATGATAAGTGAGTGAGGTATGGTTTGAAAAATGGTGATGTGTGTGAAAATGAAAGGGAAAGGCCATGGGACTTTGAAATGCGACGGTTTGGCCAAAAATAGTAATCTAAAAAGGTTTTGGTAAAATGTAGGAGTCGCCACTTGGTATTGAATTAGGGTGTACCGAGTCACCCAAAAAATGTGGATTTAAATGTAAAACCTTTTTAGATTGACTCCAAAATCTACGATAAATCAGAGAAAAATGGTTCGGGGGTCACAGTTGAAGAGAGAGAAGGCAAAGACAATGTCTAAAGCACCATCTCAACCTAGCCTAAACTAGTTGCATGATTTAGTCATGATTTTCCTAATTTCTAACCAAAAGATGTATCGCATTTGGATGTAACTAATATGAATGCAATCCTAAACCTAATGAGGAATCGAAAGGGACAGATATCTCTTAGAGGCTCGATCGGACTAAATCACATGAGTTGTGATAGCCAAGGATAAGCCCTCCAAGAGGTCACGAGTAATGCCAATGGAATGAATGTATGCAATGTTTAAAACATGAGCTTGTGTGAAGTGAAAAAAGTAATAATAAAAATAATAGCGTGTAGGTGGGAGTGTGCAAATAGGGGTGCAAGGTGAGGTATGTAAAGTGATAGCGTGAAGTACATGTGTGCTCAGTGGTAATATATATAAAGTGCAAGTGGCAGAGTGAAAATGTGCAAAATAAGAGTTGTGTGAAGTGAAAATGTGGAACAAGGGATAAAATGTGAAGTAAAAGTGTAAAGTGATAGTGGATAAATGAAATGCATGAACCCTAAAGGAATGCAAGCAAGACGGGTACGGGGAGACCCTAAATCGTGACTTTTGCTTTTCCTTTTGGTTAGAAAAAAAGAATGAGCGTGCTAAGGCTAGGTGTAGCCAAACTCGTCCATTCCCCTTACCAGAAGGGCGACTCCATAACCTAATCAGGCAAATGACCCTAATGACTAGAGTGAAATGCAAAATCCTAAAGATCATACTTTGCATGTGGAAAAAGGGAAAGGATCATGCAAATGCATGAAAATGTAGTGAGGGCATGCGAATATGTACTAGCGAGGGACGACCCTATTGGGTCTAGCATTGGACTAGCCCTTTACTAACGCTCTCTCACAAGCATTGGACTTGTGAGAGCTCGAGGGGAAGACCATGACTAGCATTGGACCAACCACGGTAACGTGCATTCCATCTACATAATCAGATATAATAATAAAAGCAAATAGATATGCAAGGCACATATTTTCACATAGCACGTAGCACATAAGCATGCTTATCTAGATGTAGAAACCTAGGGAAAGCGGTAACACATAGCACATAAGCATGCAAAACACACAAAGCAAACAAGCCCTAACTATTACATTTGAGGGGGGGCCTACTACAATCTAAAAGGGGAAATGAAAATAAATGATTAAAATAAACCTAACTATTACAATTGTGGCATTCAACTGCCTTTCAAATAATTACAAATTGAACTAAAATAGAATAAATATTCTAAATTAAAACAAATAAAGCGAATAAATGAATAAATAAAATGAAAGCATTCAAAAGGCATGCAATTGAGCACATAAAGTCACATAAGACACATAGGGTCAAATAAAGTCAAGAATAAGGGATAAGGTGTACCTCCCTTGAGTTGGAGCTCTAATGGAGTGAAATTATTTATTTACCCTCCAAAATCAAAGAAAATGTCAGGTACCAATTTATTTGGGAAAATTAGAGAAAATATGCAAGAGGCAAACTCACTTGGTCATAAAGCCCTTAAAATTATGAATTAAGTGCGATTTAAACCAAGCACGGTGGTTAATTGAAGCAGACAAGCAATGAAGTTGCAAAATTAAAGCTGCCAAGGACTAAATTGCAAATATCAGAAATTTTTTAGGGTCTAATCTTAATTTCTAGAATTTTGGGGCAAAAATTGATGAAAAGATAAAACTCAAGGACCAATTTGCAAATTGTAACAGGGACCCAATTGAAAGCCTTTATAAAAGTCTTGGGGTCAAATTATGAAGTCCTAAAAACTTTGGGGTTAAATTACGAAGAAAGAGAGGATAGAGGGGCTGAAATTATAAACCTAGTCAAATGATCATCTTCTCCAAACGGTTTAAGCCTCAGTACCGTCATTTTCGTCTTTCTTACAACCAAGCAATACCCGAAAAACCAGTTTTAATTCTAGCCCTTTCCAATCAACACAAAAATCACACAAACTTCTTCTCATACCATTTCAATTCGAATTCATTCAACCAGAAACAGGAGAAATAGAGAAATGGAAGACAGCAATGCATCAAAATTTCTCAAACTTGAGGAAACGGGTTGGCCGACTTAGCCGGTTTCTTCACACATGAAATGCAACAAAACATCTTTCAACAAGAATTTTCGGCTAGACATTTCATCGAACAGATTGGGGGCATTAGAAGTTTCACCAATCTTTGATATATTGGAACTATAATCGGCCCAAAATTGTTCAGTAATAAAATTTTCAGTCCAATTAATCCCATAAGAGCACGTACGATCAAAAAATGACGGACAATCAATCAAGAAAGTCGCAATAACCAATTCACAGAAACATGCTTGGGGTTGGGGATTTCCAGAATTTGCACTTGAAGAAGTAAAACTGAAATTTAAAGGAAGAAAATGGTTTACAATGTTCTTAGTGAAGCTTCGCAGGCGGTAATGGCAAGTTGGGGTGGTGGCGGCGGCAGCAGCAATTCCTTACTGATTCCTTTTCTCCTCTGTTTCTATTTTTCCGCCGAATCCCTCTGTTTTTCGTTGCTTTTCCTTCTTGTTTTGCAGCTCACGGCCTCCCTTCCTGCTCCTTCTGTTTTTCCTGTCTGCCGCCCCCCACGATGAAGCTATCTTTTTTCTGTTCTTCCTCTTTTTTTCCGAAGCCCCCAGTCGAAGTTCCCTCCTCTCTGGTTTCTGATTTTCTTCCGCTCTGTTTTTCTCTTCCCCTTTGATTAGACGAAGCCCCCTGTTTTGTTTTTCCCTTTTGCTCTGTTTTTTGTCTTTCCTCTCCGCTCTCAGACCGCCGCTCCTCTTTTCCTTCCTTTTTGCTCTGTTCTCTCTTCTGTTTCTTCACCGAAGCCCCCTTTCCCTTCTCCTCCGCCTTTCATTTTTCCTCCCCCCCTCTCATTTTTTCCCAGACCTCCCTTTATTTCTCTCCGTTTTCCTTCATTTCCCTGTCTTTCTTTCTTCCGACCGAAGCCTTTTTCTTCTTCATTCCCTTTTTCCTCTTTTTTTTTCGTTGTTTTTTCTTCGCTTTGCTCCGTTCTCACGAAGCTCCCCCCCCAGATTTTTCCAATTTCCCTCAGATGTTTCTCCCTATTCTTGTTTCTATCCTCTTCTTCCTCTGTTTTTCTTTGCCCAGCCGAAAAACCTCTCTCTCTGTTTTCTCCTTTTTCTTTATAGCCAAAGCTCCCTTCCCCTCTTTCAATTTTCTCCCCTCTTCTTCCTTTCACCCGCTCCATCCGCCGCCCCTTTTCCTCTTTTTCCTTGATTTTTGTTCCCCCAAAATTCCTTAAACCACCAAGTGTCTAGACACCTAATCCCTTAGGTGTTGTGTTGTCCAAAATACAAAGGGACACTTGTCCCAATGCATTCCCCCCCACTTGCCATTTTTATTATTTTTTTCCTTTTTCTTTTCTCTTTTTTCCTTTTTTCTTTTTTCCCTTTTCCTTTTTTTCCTTTTTCTTTTTTTCCCTAAAATTTAGTGTAAAATGTTCTTAAATCGATTAAAATAAAATGAGAGACACGAAACATAAACAAAATAAAATAAAATAAAAACCTAAAATTGAATCAAATAAGTCTAAAAATCAAAATTTGGTGTCTACATTATTCTAAGCCACCAATGGAGAACATCAGGAGATTCTTCACGTCTGTCGGATTGAAAAGCTCTTGCGAGGTGGGTTTGCTTGACTCAAAACATGTCCTCATTCGGCCTTCCACGGAAGAGGACTACGCTAGGATCTTCTTTAGGAGAACATGGTTTGTCCAAAACTCGCCCATGACAATCTCCAAGTGGACAATGGATTTCATGATTAATAAGGAATCCTCGATTGCACCAGTGTGGGTTTCCTTGTCAGGGTTACCATTACCGTTGTTTGAGAAGAAATACCTACTCAAGATTGGGTCATTGATTGGAAGACCACTACAGGTGGACTCTGCGACCCTCACTCTTAAACGACCGTCAGTTGCATGTCTACTGATCAAGGTGGATGTGGCGAATCCTCCTGTTAGGAGAATTTGGATAGGGGACGATGAGGTGGGGCAATAGCAGAAACTTGAGTATGAAGATTGGCCAGATTTCTACGGGTTTTGTGAAAGGATTGGGCATCGTGAGGCAGACTGCTACATGAAGAATCCATCACTCAAGCAAGGTCGTCGGAAGGAGATGTTTGATAGACTTGTCCAGGCATACCGCCCCAAGTCTCAGCACAATAAGGGTAAGGAAATTGTGGATGATGGACAACATAGCAATTTGGAGGCATCTGCTTAGTTTCTGCAGGTCGGCACAGGAGGTATTCATTTGAACGAGACCCAGCGAATTATGCCAGTACCAGTTTCAGATTCGATGTCGTGTCCAATTCTTTCTCAAGGGGAACAGCACGCGGCACTAGCTAGCAGAAAAAGGGAGTAGTGATGATGACAAGCCGCACTCTGGGTCGCAGAAGCTACACTGCCCTACAGAACGGCATGCGTCACTGCTGGAGTTGGGGGAGATGATTCTCACTGCGGAAGCTTCCCGTCAACTAGATAACACTGATAAGGAACCAGTGGTGATGTCAGGAGAGGAGTCCCAGGCCGGCGTAGAACATCCCGGTTTGCTGGTGCAGCATGATCTCGTCAAGCAAGTTCACGTTCGGGTCTCGGAACCAGTTCCTGTTTTCAACTCCTTTGAAGCACTGGGTGCTGTGGACAACACTGATCATTCAAGGCTGACTGGAGATTGTTGTTCAGCTGGCGTTTCGACCCGCTCAACTCGTACAAGCACCAAGCCATTACGTTGGAGCAAGTCGTTGGATCGTGAGTCGGGGGAGACTATTCTCGCTACTGGGTTACAGCAACTTCAGACGGGTTTCGAATGTCACCTGCGCAAGGCTGCACTGCTGGATCCTATGTTACTGCGAGGCGCGGTGATTGACACGAAGAACATTGAGCTTCTCAACAATCTCTCCAAAAAATATGGACGGCCAATTAACTATAATAAAAGGTTATAGCAATACTTATCTCAAGCTAAATTATCTCTAGTCCCTTATGACTAGTCCCATTAATTTTCTTATTTGGAACATAAGGGGCGTTGCCCGGGCATATTCTCAACATTATCTTCATAAACTGTGTTACCAAAATCGTATTCGTCTATTGGTATTGTTGGAGCCTATGGCGAATATTGATACATTGCCTTTACTTGGAAGAAAGTTGAATTACTCTAATGCTCAGTCATTCCTAGAAGGCAAAATCTGGGTCTTCTGGAATGATGATTTATCATTGGTATTTCGCGAGCTTGGCGACCAGCTGGTTCATATGGTGATATCATGGGTGGGTTTCTTTCTACAAGTGTCGATAGTTTATGCCAAATGTACAAGAGTGGGTCGACGGGGTTTATGGCAAGTAATGGAGGAAGTCCAAGGGAGGTTTTCAGGTCCATGGCTGGTGGCGGGAGACTTTAATGTGGTTTCCAATACTAGTGAACGATCTGGTGGGGTCTCGCCAAACGGGCGCAATATGGAAGAATTTAATGAGGCCATTTTCGCTTGTGAGTTTTCAGATGTTGGCTTTGATGGCCCGCTTTTCACCTAGACTAACGGAGCGGTTTGGCAACGTTTGGATAGGGTTTTAGCAAATAAGGCTTGGGCGGACACGTTTGAGGTGACAAAGGTGTCCCATCTGTTGCGGGGTAGATCTGATCATGCTCTGTTGTTGATCAAATGCGGATTGAATATGATGCGAAGTTCATCGTTCCACTTCCTCAATGTCTGGACTAAACACTTGAATTTCATGGGAGTGGTGCAAGACGCTTGGCTCTTACCTGTCCACGCAGGGGGCATGCTCAGTTTCTTTCAATGACTGATGCATGTTAAAAGTAAACTTCAGGACTGGAGCAGGCAGTCGTTTGGAGATATCTTCCAAGCAGTGAAAGATACTGAAGAGAATTTACGGCAACGACAGGAAGAGTTTGACGCGGCCCGTGATGACTTATCCAGGATGAAGCTCGAGGAGGCTCGGGCAAAATATGCACATGCACTAGGCGTCGAATGTGATTATTGTAAGCAAAAATCGGCAATTAAATGGATTCAGGAAAGAGATGTCAATACCAAATTCTTCCACTCGTTCGTTAAGCGGCGGCGGAGTGTCAATTTTATATTGAGGATTAAGGATGATGCGGGTCATTGGCTTGAAGATGAGGAGGAGGTCAAAGCGTCAGTAGAGCAGTTCTTTGCAAAGTTGTTTATGGCAGAACGGGAGGGCCGGGCTGCTCCATGCTTTGACTTCTCGCTCCCCTCATTGACTAATGAGGACAATATGAAGCTCCAACAGCTGCCATCCCTACAGGAATTGAAAGAGGTGGTTTTCTCGATGTCTAAAGATAGTTCTCCAGGACCAGACTGCTTTGGGGCGGGTTTCTACCAAGCCTGTTGGCCAATAATTCAAAATGAGTTATTATAAGCGGTTCAAGAATTCTTCAAGGGGGCTTCTCAACCCAGTGGATTTTCCAGTGCACTGCTAGTGTTAATCCCAAAGGTGCCAGGGGCGATCAAATGGCAAGAGTTTAGACCTATCAGCTTGTGTAACCAAAGCTCCAAATTTATTTCTAAAATTTTGACGAATCGACTCAATCACCTGCTCCCCAAACTGATCTCACCTTAGCAATCAGGCCTTGTCCCAGGCAGGAGTATTACTGACAACATTCTCGTAGCACAGGAACTGGCAATGGATATTGATAGGAAGTTGCAATGCCCGAACTTGATGTTGAAGTTGGACATGGAGAAGGTGTATGACAGAGTAGAATGAATTTTTCTTATTTTTATGCTCCGGCAATTTGGATTTCAGGAGTGGGTGGTGGATCTAATCTTCCAAACTTTGTCAAACAATTGGTTCTCGGTGCTAATCAATAGTTCTCCAGCGGGATTCTTCTAATCTTCAAGGGGGGTTCGTCAGGGAGACCCGGTTTCTCCAGCTTTGTTTCTATTGGTGGTAGAATTCTTGGGTCGGGGACTGCATCATTTGTTTTGTCAAGATGAGAGTCGGTTCTTTGTCTCCTTTGGGTCGCGTATTCCTTATTTGGCATTTACGGATGATACCTTAATCTTTACTCGCTACTCCGAGAATGGGTTGGCCTCTTTGAAGTTGTTCCTCGACTCCTACCAGGCTTTTTCGGGTCAGAAAATTAATACTCACAAAAGCTCCTTCATTCTGTCTGCTCGAGCTTCCGCTGAACATGGGCCAGTGGTGGTCTCAAAGTTACACTTCCAGCAGCAGTACCTCCCGTTCACGTATTTGGGGGCCCCTATATTCAAGGGAAGAACTACGTGTATTCTGTTCGATTCCCTCATGGCTAGAATGCGAGGCTGGCTGTTCCATTGGAGCTCGCAGCTCCTTTCGTCAGGAGGTAAATTAGTGTTACTGCGGCATGTCCTTACCTCAATGCCTTCGTACTTGTTGCAAGTGTTGGATCCTCCCCGGGCAGTTTTTCTCAAGTTGGGAAGGATATGTAATGATTTTTGTAGGATAAAAATGCTGGATCGAAGGGCATTCACTGGATGTCTTGGGAAAAATCTGTTACCTAGTAGATGAAGGTGGACTGGGTTTTCGCTCCTTTGAGGACATGTGCTCAGCCTTTGCTTGCAAGCTTTGGTAGCGGTTGCGGAAAAATGAATCGTTATGGGCAGATTTTATGCACGCCAAATATGTTGGGGGCAAACATCCGCTCCAAGTTCGGGTAACCAGACCCTCCCCTGTATGGAGGCGGTTGGAGGGAATTAGAAGGGTAGCGGAGAGCAACATTAGATGGTAGGTGGGCAAAGGTTTTGTAGATTTGTGGTATGATCGTTGGCTTTTCGAGGTTCCTCTGGTTGACTTGCTCTCCATTAATGACCCGTCACACATGCTGCTCGCCGAGTTCTTTGATGACAGGGGTTGTAATGTCGAGAAGCTGAGACACTGGGTGTCTGCTCACCTGCTTAACCAGATCCAGGAAATCCATCTATTCCCGGATCAGTACAACTATATGGTTTGGGTGGGCTCAACCTCTAGGGATTTCTCAATCAAGTCTGCTTGGGAGATTAACCGACAAAAACGCAACACCTCACTGATAGACGGTTTCCTTTGGAACAGCTTATCGCCGCTGAAGCTGTCTTTCTTCGCATGGAAGGTGTTGCGAAATCTGGTTCCCTTGGATGTGACCTTGAAACGACGTGAAGTCTCCCTGGCATCACGATGCTCATGTTGTCTTTCGCAGGAAGAATCACTTGCTCACCTCTTCGTGACAAGCCCAATAGCAATGGAAGTATGGAGCTCTTTTCGACAGAGGTTTGGAATTCTTGATTCTCACTCCTCTTCAATGTCTGCGGTGGTCTTGTCATGGTTTAGCTCGACCTCACTAGTAACACGAGACCACATAAGGACTGTTGTCCCGATAGTAATACTGTGGTTCCTTTAGAAGTCTAGGAACAAGGCGCACTTCGATGGTTTTGTGCAACAGCTGGGGATGGCAAGAAAATTCTCTGTGTGCCACTTTAGGGGTGACGCGGCAGACCCTTGGGCGCAGCTGTGCATCCAAGTGGCGAGGAGGAAAAGTGCACATGCAGTGTCCTGGAAGCGTCCTCCGGCGCGCTATGTCAAGTTGAATACGGAAGCTGGTGTCTAGCACAATCGAGCTCACGGGGTTGGCTTACTCCAGGACTCCGAGGGCTGCCTAATTTTTGCTTATTACAAGAAATTTGGGGAGATGGATGTCTTGAGGGCAGAAAGCTCATCATTGTTGTATGGTCTTCAGCTGTGTAAGGATCTAGTCAGGGGTCCCCTGCTAGTGGAGGTAGATTCTAAGAGTTTGGTTCATTTACTTAATGCGGGAGAGACGTCCCAGTGGCCCCTATGCAATACGTTAAGACGCATAAGGGCGTTGCTTTCCTCTTTGTCGGAGCCCGTGTCACACGTTTTTAAAGAAGAAAACTCTTCAGCAGATAAATTAGCGGGGTTCCGTCTGGCATCCGAGTTGTTTTGCACTTCACTTCAACAACTTCCGCTTGTAATGTGAGCCTCAGTATACTTGGACAGCCAAGAATTCACTTCCCTGTGGTGGCAATCTGCGAGAGAGTAGCTCTCCTTTTGCTGCTTCACGCATAGATGATAACTGTAGCTCTATGTACTCTGTCGTTTTATCAATAAAATCTTAGTGTTCTTCTTAAAAAAAAAAAAGACTTTTTACATGCTGTTTATATGACATAGTGGTGCATGCCAAAAATTCACAGAGAAAAAGCATGTAAACAAAACTAGAAGAATCTTTGTTGATGTTCACAACATTTAACTTATCATGTTATCACATGCATATCCTTTACAAATAAAAGCACCATTTTATAATCACATAACTATCAGACTCAATAATTCAATTGAGCCAACCTCATATAGAAGAAATCCAAATTTTTTTCTCATTTCATAAGTGTGAAGCACATCCTTAAGAAGTATTTGGTCAAAAATAAAATTTAGTTCAACTACACCAACACCTAAAACTTTAATAGTATGCGAGCCACTAAGCATAACTTGCTTTTCTTTTCAATCGGTGTGTAACTCTTTAAACAATCGTGGTCAAAGCACACATGTTTAAAAGCATTTGTGTCTACCTACCAACCATCGGAATCTCCAAATATGTTGAGTTCTACAATCATAGGCACAAATGATTTTTCCATAACGTTAGTGTGCAGTATAGTCCCACATTTTCAGTATCTGTATGCTTTAACAAAATGTCTTTGCTTTCCACACACAAAATACCTATAAATTGGAAAGGAGCAAATTTGGAAGGGGTTCCTTGGTTTTAGTTTTTGTGGTAGAAATTATTTCTATGCTGGTTTGAATAATGGTTCTTATGCCTGCATTTCATATTCTTTTTCTTTGGTTTTAGTGGGGTATTATTTTTGGCATTCTTCTTGTTGGATATGTTGTTGGAAGCAATGGGATTCACTTTGGCAGTACTATTTTCATTACCATTTTGCCTACCTTTGGCATTTTGGTTTATAATTTTTTCTACAATCCTTAGGCAGGTAATGAGACTCTCCAAAAGAAATTCCTTTTGCTTGTGGCACAAGCTCCTTCAGAATTCCTTCTAAAATGGTGGAAGCTTGTCACTATTGCAGCAACTTGAAGTTGTTTATCAATTTGAATTCCTTTGAACCTTAACTTATGTAAGATCATTTGGAGTTCAAGAGTTTGAACTACCACTGATTTGTCATTCAACATTTGAAATTTGAAATAGGTGCTTGCAACATATTTCTTTGCACTTGCTTTTTTAATATCATATATTTTATGCACAACTCTCCAAATTTTTTTAGTAGAAGGATAGGAGTTCTGATAAAAATCACAAAACTCATCAAAAAGACAATTTGATAAATAGTCTTGTAATGGAATTCATAGTTTTCCTATTTCTTGATTTTTTTTTCATGAATTTTTTCTTTTCTCATCATTCTTCTTATTGGTTGAGACTTTCTTGGGATTTTCTCCATTACAATGTACATCATCTTCATCAAATTAAGATAGAAGAGAACTTTTCTCCTCCACCATTTTGATGTGAATCACCTTAAAATTATTGTTCAGCTAGACAAGAGGTTAAATATTAAATAGAAAAAGTTAGACAATAACAATATAATATTACACAAGTGTGAAGGATTGAGGCATAGATATCTTGCTCTTTTGAGGTGATTCAAACCTCTATGGAAGAATTTACTCTAGTGTTAAAGGTTCTCTAGTTTTCACCTCGAGAATATAACAGTCCAACCACACTTGTCGTCACTCTCTTTAATCTGCATAACTAAGAAAGTATATCCATACAAGTACCTACTTTTTCTTGCCTAACTATGAAATAGAAAATAATAGAATAGTTTTCTCTTATGAATTGTACCTATCATAACATATTTGTAGTAATAGTTTTTCTATTTCAGCTATACATATTCATTGGCAATGAAAAGTTAGCTAAACATAACTTACACTACTAATACACTAAATAAATGCTAAAAATTATTAGCTATTCTAATTGTATTCCAATTAGAATTTTAGGTTCCAAAACTTATTGAAATTAAAAACTCATAATCTTATATAATAAAACCTCAAAGAAAGAAATCATTTAAACACCAATAAAACTAAAAAAATCATTACCAATTTGTTCTATGTAACGTATATAACTTACACATTTAATTGAAAATTTGACTATGTTATTAAAATACTATATGTGAATGCTAACCCAATCCATATGGTAAGGATAGATTAGCAATTTTGACTATTATAGATAAAAACTAATATTGTAGGGTCTGAGTTTCTTTCTTTGAATTCCCATACTTGAAATAATGATAATCTAATATCATGTTTATGATGTTAGGTTATTAGCTTTACAATTTTCTCTTTTTTTGTGAAGGAGTTGGTAGCTTTGTTAAACTTGTAATTTTTTTAGGGTGAAGGGGTGCTGTTTTGAACATTTGTTTATTCTGGATCTATGAGAAATGGTGGTTTGGTGATGGTTTAGTCCTATTAATATGAACTTACGATGAGATAGTGAGACTTATAGTCGATTCCCAACCGTCAATTATCAAAATATGATATTTTTTCTTTCTTGAGTGAGATACATAAAGATTCCAAATCAACATGACTAGGTATTGTATAACCATGGATCAATTATGGTTTAAAGTACACTAGTAAGACTGGTTTAGATAATAGAATTCTTCCACAAACCAATTACTATATTCACAATATGTTAATTCTCCCTCCGTCTCCAATTTGATATGTAGTAAAAGGTTCAAAATGGAAATGTCTTTCTAACTAGAATTTTTTTCCTATCAGAATGGATGAGAAACTATCTATCATTCTAGTGTTAGATACTTGAAGTTAGAATGAAATGTGTTTTTCATTTCTAACATTTGATATAATCATATTGAGAAAGTCCAATAGAATGAAAATTTATTATGTTGACTTAGCTACTCTAAATATGACATAAAACATTTCTTCTTTCATTTTGTTCGGCACTAGCGTCCTAGGCTAAATTGGTAGTTTTTTTGTGAGTTTGATTTGCAACTACACAACCAAACAAGAGTTGATTTAGAGATATATGACTTAATAATAAAAAAATAACTTTTTAATAACATAAGATTATAATAGTTTATTACCAATTTAGCCAAACTGAATGCTCAAATTGTATACGTGTCAATTATTATGTTTTCGTGATTCATTTCTATTTATAAATAAAAAAGTATTCTTGTGACTTAGCAGATGAACTAGTAGTGTTTTTCTTCTTCTTTTTTGAATACATATTGACAAATGTCATCACATAATCCAATTTTGTAAACTAAAAGATGTTAACAAAGAGAAAAGATGTCAATATTTAATAGAATTAAAATTATTTATGACTAAAAAATGAGAAACATTATTAACTTACAAAATAACGTAACTTGACACGTATATAAAAGGTAGAGATGTATGGAAGAGAAAATTTGACCCCTATAGTTTAGGCATATCTTACTATAATTTAGGTGTTTCTTGAACAGAGTAGGATTGAGTTCTCCCTATATTTGGCTGGGGGATGGGATTCCTGAAAAATGTTAGAATAGGTTTTTAAGGAAAAAAAAGGCCTTTCCAACAAAAAAGTGACATACCATACATTGGAAAAGAATCTATAAGTTGGAAAAGCCTTTCCATTTCAGGCTTTTTCAGCATACCAAACAAGGGAATACCAAACATGGCTATCTAATGGAAATTATAATCTTAAAAAGATGACAAACACAAGATGACTTTTATCTTGACACGAATCAATCAGAAATTAGTAACCCAACCTAAATGAGCCATAGTTCTTTGTTATATTGCATCATTATTTTTTATAGTTTCTTAAATCAAATTGTACACTTTTCAAGTAAAATTTTCTTGACTAGAATAACTATATGATGTTTCCGTCTTTACTCCATCTTAAGTGTACTTTGGAGCCATAGTTTTTTTTCCTCTTTACCCTCCCACCTTCCCCTTTCCATCAAACAGTCAGATTTTTTTTTCACCCTTCCTCCATTACCATAACTCTTTATTCTTGATATACTTAGGAGCCATAGTTCTTTATTAATATATATATTCTCAAATTTAAAATATTTTTTACTAACGCATGGGGTAAATGAGCCGAAATAAATTCGAATAGTGCCATACTTGAGTTTGATTAATCTAAAAATGACACTACTTGAACTCGAGTTTGACGAGCTCCCAATAATAAGTCCAACCTAGAGTTGATTGTATTTTCAAAGAGCTCTAGTTTGACTCATATAAGTTCAAGACTAGAGTAATTGTTAACACCTTTCAATCCCATCGCCAATTTAGTGTTAATTGCAATACTTTCTTGAACTATTAACTATTATCTATTATACTCTCTTCAACAGTTAATTTTAATACTTTAATACTGTACTGATCAAGGTTGAAGAATTAAGGAATTGAGGGAGATAAAAGGAGAGGAAAGAGAAGAACCATCGGGGAAGAAGAGAACAGAGCAAAAAGGATAGGGAAGCTAGAGTTCAGAGTAGAATTTATTATTTGGGAGAGAATATTACAATTCACATGCAAGCTGATCTTCATTACATCCCAAATTTTCTATATATAGATTCAACTTACAAAGAAGTTACACGTAACTCACATTTCTCTTACAACTAATTGGTCTAATTATCAGATTGGGTCATAACAATGCCTCCCCGTTAAACATCCTAGTCTCTAGGATTGAACTCTGAAAAGTCTAAACTAGAAACAAATTGATCCCCTTGAACACGAGTCTAGTGAATGCAAAGTTGATCGTGAGTCTTAGCTTCAAGGCAAAAACATGGTAACTATGCTCTCATCTTCCATTATCTGAGTTAATTCACCACCACCTGGATCCCATGCAAAATGTGATTTGCAAGCTCTGTAGCACTGGAATTTTCCAATTGGAATAATAGCAACTGTCCAAATCATTTTCAGCCCAAAAACTTCACCCAAGTCGTCATGCCTCTATTTAATTCTATACTGGGCCAACTTTAAGACAGAATTATGCAATAGAATCAGCACTTGGGTGACTTAAAAGCTGTCATTTGTCATCATCAAGTCCCGGTCCCAATTAATGATCAAGATTATGTCGTCTTCAATAGGCCTCTTACCCAATGCAACCTCTAATATCATGACAACAAGGCAAGAAAGATCACTTTCTAGATTTGTAAGAGTAGAGAAGGCACACTCAGCAACCATATTTTCCCTTGTTCTAGCTAGTATAGTGACATTTTTTTGTTCTGGAACTAAGTTCATAAACTCCTACTGGAATAAAATCTCCAATCTCAATACTGGACTGAGCATAAAGCATCATATGACCTGACTCAACATCTTTGTGCATTGTCTGGTTTAAACACTGTAAATGCAGAGTTACAAGAGTAGAGTTTCCTTGACCATTACTTCTATCTTCCATGAACCCCTTTACACTAAATTCAATCTTAGCAAGGGACAAATAAGCTAGCACTCACATCCTCTGTAATTTGGCTAGACCATCTTCACTATGCCATTTCTTAGTAATCTGCTCATCATTGTGCAGCATACAACTATAGTCCCATCTTCATAGGTGACTAAAAACTAAACCCAAATACCTTGGAACAACTCTTGAGCAATCCTCCTCTTCAGGTATGACTAGTAATATTTTGGAGAATCTAGACCATAACATCTTGAATGGCCCATAACTGGGATTACAAGCATTATCTCCAACCCTCATTAACTTCTGCAGATTCGTCAAAATTTCAGCCTGGATTTTCCCTAAATCTTGATACTCAATCCAACTAATCATCTCTATCTCCGGCTTGAGATCAATTCCTCGTGAGTCAGTATCAATGAAAGCCAAGCATTTAATCTTTCTTATATCAACAGCAGCATGATTTCCATAAATGTCATCAAACAAGAAAATGAGCCTTATATCAACCTTAGTTTTACTCAATAGATCATGAAAATCAGAGACATCATCAAGAAGACCCAAACAATCCTCATTCATGCTTAACGAACCTCTATAAGAACTGATGGAAGATGCAAGTTCATCAAGAACATGATGCAGTAACTTTGAATGATGAATCAAGATATGGAGTTTATCATTAAAATCCTCACTCAATTCAATATGACTCGTTTCCATTACAGAATCAGAATGATTCTTGCCTTCACTTGGTTCAAGGAAAAGCTCATACCTATTAGTTTCATCATCATCAGAACAATGTTTGGATTCATCTTGGAATTTTGCAACTCCCAAATAAAAAATCCCATTTGGCTTGATCAACTTTGTCTCCAACGAAACATTAGCCTGCAAATTGTGTGTATAAATCATTCCATCATTGCCTTCATTGCTGTAATCGGTTTCAACAGTCACTTGATTCGCATTAGGATCCCAGTTCTCAACTATCCCCAAAACAGAACCTGTAACTCCAACATAAGAAGAACATTCATCCTGTGCACTTCTTGAAGGGGAGAAGACTTCAAAGCTACAATCTGTTTTTACCTCTTGATACCCAGGATTCAAGGTTATTCCTTCAGTAAGAAACATGGGATGGTTATTCCTCTTGAAAGATTTCATTCTCTCCATCCCCTATTCCCACCTCTTTGGTATCCTCCACTGGAGGTTCATCCAGATTTTTCAAGATTCCATCGTCCTCAATGAAGGGCATTTCAACAATACTATTTTCCTCCATATTCAATTGCTCATCCATTTTCACGGTCTCAAGTTCGAGAAGTTGATTCTTGAATTCTAATTCTCTTTCATTGCTCAATGTTAAATGTTCCAACTCCTTTTGAACTGAAATGGATGAAGAAGGAAGCTTTGAACTTTCACCAAACAGGTGGTGTTCTTCAATTGCAAAACCATAGTCACCTTCCAAATATTCTTCCATTTCACCATGGAGGACTTCAAACTCGTCTGTTTCTACCTTTGCCAAATGTGCATTAGTCCACTTCTTGATTGGGGTAGATGTTGAAAGAGGGACCTCCTCGGAATTTGATTCCTCTACTTCTTCAAGAATTTGATTCATGAAATTTCCTTCCATCCGTTTGGCTTGATTAGACACAGTTGAAAGCCACTCATTTTCATCCAAAATTGGATAATCCTCTCTTAATCGCCCCTCTCTAATTAGGGTTCTTAGGAATTCATTAAATGTAGTTGCAAATGAAATCATCCTACTCCTTAACTCCGAATCGATCTTGTCTGGCCTAGATTTGCATTCTGCTGCATTTACTTCCATTAAATTGTGAAACTCAGATTCTTGTGCCCCCATTTGATTAAGCAAGAATCAATTTGAAAAGAAGGAAAAGAGAGAAAATAAAGGAAATAAAAGAAGAATGCAGATTAATAGAAGAGTTGAAGGAAAAGAAGGGACAAGGAAGAGCAGAAATGAGAGAGGAACAGAGAGAAGATTCGAAAAAATAATGATATCTTTGAGGTAATCGAAACTTGCAATCCGAGGACCGCAAGCTCTGATACCAATTGTAATGATCAAGGCTGAAGAATTAAGGAATTGAGGAAGATAAAAGGAGAGGAAAAAGAAGAACCATCGGGGAAGAAGAAAACAGAGCAGAAAGGATAGGGAAGATAGAGTTCAGAGTAGAATTGATTATTTGGGAGAGAAGATTACAATTCACATTCAAGCTGATCTTCATTGCATCCCAAATTTTCTATATATGGATTCAGCTTATAAAGTAGTTACACGTAACTCACATTCCTCTTACAACTAATTGGTCTAATTATCAGATTGGGTCAAAACAAATATCTTATTTGTTCAATAAATGATGGATTGTTCAATTAAGCTGAGGATTACTGATTCTTCTATTATTTTAGTAAGAAAAGCTTTAAATTTTGTAATCTAAAAATATCCTTATCCATCTAGAGCTATTTATGTTTTTAAATTCAAAGATAACTCTTGAACTCTTTTGGTTCTCAGCTAATTAGAGCAATGTCCTACAAGTTGATAATGCAACTCTCACTAAATTGTGAAAATTGATAAAGTAGGGCTACAAATTGAAAGTCAGTAATAGTTTGAGGATACAAATTACAAGCCAAAATTTTCTACTGCTAGTGTTTAGAGTTCTTTGAGGGTTTCTCTTCTTTCACCCCAAATCCTCTCTCTAAAACACACACAAACGACACATCCTCTCCGACAGCATGACTACTCAGACTCAGGAAGAACTCTTGACTGCTCATCTCGTGCAAGAAAAATCAATGTAATCCTTATCACTCTTATATCTATCATTTTTTTGGCATAAATTTTTACTATCTATAATTTTTCTTAAAGGAAACTAGTTATCTATTTGCTCATTCAGTTGCACAAAAATTCATTATTTTTAGTTCAATGTATCTTTTGGTTTATGTATGTGTTTGTGTGTGTGTGTGTTTTGCCAGATTGATCAATGAAAGTTGAGGTATAGTTATATTTAGAAGATAAATTTGTGTTAGTGTCGCGCCCCACTTTTTGATGATGTGAGTGGTGTGTGGTGTGAGTGTGATATACATGTGAACGTGTGCGAAATGAAAAGTAAAAAGGCCATGGGACTTAAGAATGCGACGATTTGGCCAAGTGAAGTTCAAAAAGGGTTTTTTTAATGAAAATGGAGTCGCCACTTGGTATCGAGTTAGGGTGTACCAAGTCACCCAAAAATGATTTTTTGTTTTTGAATGAAAAAAGTAAATAAACCCTTTTAAAGAACTTTTTGGGTCTACGTAACCAAAAGAGGGATCGGGGGTCACATTTGACGAAGGGGAAGGCAAGGATAAAAATCCAAGGCACCCCTTCGACCTAGCCAAGGCTAGTTGCGTGACTTAAACCAATTTTTCCTAATTTTTCTACCCAAGGTATGTATCGCGTGTTGGATATGTCTATATGAATGCAAAAGCCTAGACCTAGGGGGACATGGGGGAAATTTCTCTTCAAAGGTTGAGTGGTGCCAATCACATTAATTGTGAAGCCCAATAATGATCCTTTGGAGAGGTCACATGTAATCCTAAATGACGTAAAAATGAGTGGAATGCATGCTATGTGAAAATGTGAGTTTGTGAAGTGGGAAGATTGATAAAAATACGATATAAGTGGAGGTGTGCAAATGTCTTTGATATACTCCAAGTGCAAGTGGGCAAAAATGCATGTATGCAATTTAAAGAAAAGTGCGAAAGTGTCGGTGTGCAAATGAAGATGAAAGTACTCGTGTGCGAGTGAAGAAAAAAGTGTTCGTGTGCAAGTGAAGATAAAAGTGTTCGTGTGCAAGTGAAGATAAAAAAGTGTTCGTGTGCAAGTGAAAGTGATAAAAAGGTGCATGTGTGCAAATGAGACAAAAGTGAAAGTGTGATGATAGAGTGGATTGAGAATGCATGAGCCTAGGGAATGCAAGCAGGACGGGTACGGGGAGACCTAAATTGTGACTCAATTTTCCCTTTTGTAGAAGGAATATAAGCGTGCTAAGGCTTAGAAAAGCCACACTCGTCTATATCCCATATTTAAGGGGACTCTTCAGGCAAATGTACCCTAACTAGCATGAGATGCAAGACCTAAAGTGAGGGGAAAGGGGAATCAAGGAGCATGCCAGATGATAAAACTAAGGAAAAATGCATGATATGTAGTGAACAGGCAAATAATGCATTAATGAAAAACAAAGGAAAAATCCTATTGGGTCTAGCGTTGGACTAGCCCTTGCCACAACTAGCATTGGACTAGTGTGGTGACGTACATTCATCCATCACATTCATTCATGGTTATGAAAGCAAGTAGACATGCCAAAACACTCGTAAACACGTAGCACATAACATTTAGCATGCTCGACTAGATGCAAGGCCCTAACAAAGCAAATTAACATGTAACAACTAAGCAGGCAAGACACATAAGGCAATTAAAGCCCTAACTATTACATTTGCTAGCTAGGCACACGTCTTCGATAGGTCTTCATCGAATGCTCCTCCAAGCCCTATCTATTACAAGCCAAGAGGTGTACACATACCCCATAATGAATACCTTAGACAAAGGGGGAAAGGGAAAATGGACAAGAAAGCTCGCCAAGCCCTATCTATTACAAGCCAAGAGGTGTACACATACCCCATAATGAATAACTTAAATAAAAGTAAAGTAAATGAGATAAACGCAAGGAATTAAAGGGAAGCAAGTAAAGCGAAGTAGACATGCATATTCACATAACACGTAGGAGCACGTAGGAAAAAATGAAGTGCAAATGAGGGATAGAGTGTACCTCCCTTGAATTGACGCCCTAATGAGGTGAAGTTACTAATTTATCCTCCAAAATAAAAGAAATGGTCAAGGTACCAATTTATTTGGGAAAATTAAAGAAAATGTACAAAAACAAAGCTCACTTGATCGTAAAGCCTCTAAAGTTATGGCTTAAATGCAAATGACAGAGCATGGTAGTTAATTGAAGTAAAGCAAGCAACGCAATTGCAAAAATTAAAGCTGCCATTATTCAATTGGTTGGGTCATAATGCATTGCTGCAAAAATCACAGGGACCCAATTGATTAGTTTTTCTCAATTTTGTGGGTCATAGTAGCATAAGGTGAAACTTGAGGGGGTTAAGAGGCAATTTTAAAGAATTATTTCATGCATGCACGAAGCCTTTGTTTCTCATCTTCTGGTTTACCTTCAACCGCAGCCTGTTGCTTCATTACCAACCCAAACATTACCAACCAATAACAACTTTTGAATCAAATGATCATAAGACAATCCCCCAAATCATCAACCAAGCCAAATAATACACTATCATTGCTAGATCAAATCAGGAAAATCCGGGTTGATGGCTGTTATTTTCTAAGTTGCTAATCACACGCATGCCTTGTAAAAGAAAAACAGCAACTAAAATCTGGCGTAATGCTGCCCAAACCAAAAACCCCTCAAACATGCTCTTAAGCAAACCCCAAGATTCACAGAAACGCAAGGAAAACTGCTACTGGAACATATGAACGAACAAAAGAAAGACCAGCCGCGAACATCGAAAACATTTCTGCATTTTTCAGATATCATTTTCTGCAGCTATTTTCTATTAAGCTTCAATCAACCAAGAATGAAATTGCTGCACTTTGCTTGCAAACTGACCCAGATTTTCTAGTTCAAATACACAACTTCAACTAGGATTAAGCAACTAACAACTTTAGATTAAGCAACCATGATCCAAGTGAACAAGCAACTCAGAAAAATATCATACTCAGTTCTAAAAAATGCATGCAATCCAAACAAGGGATAAGAAAACGATTATTGCAGCTACGGTAGCGATTACCTGGGATCCAGACAATGAAACACGAGTCATACCTTCAGCATCTGAAGCTTATTCGAGAAGGCGATGGCAACCCAATCAGGCTGGGAAGAGGACCACCGTGGCTGCTCAATTTCGGCACCGGCAGTGTAAACGAGAATGGGGTCCAATCCACCCTCAGTGGGCTAGCCCATGGAAGAGAGATCCCAAATGAGGGCCTGGGAGTCATCTCCAGCAGTGCAGATGTGGCACGAGCTGTGGGGAGTCCAGGCGATGGTGTTGGTACTGGCCTGATGCCGCTGCAGCTCCACGACTGGAAGCGTGGGAAGCGGATGTCCAGGACGACTACCTTGGCGCTGTCCATAACGATAGTGGCCATGTACCGGGGGTCCTGTTCGTTCCAACCAAGGCGGACAAGCGGCGTATTGGGCTCGGAGCTCTCGTAGATAAGGGTGGAGTGCTCCTTGTCGCGGGCGATGAGCTGGGTGTCGACGGTCTCGCGGTCGATGTCTCAGATGGTGCAGGTGGTGTCGATGCTGGAGGCGCCGATGCGCTTGGGTTCTGCCTCGTTCCAGTCAAAGGAGGTGAGGGGGCCGGAGAACTTGCTGTTGCGGTAGTTGTTGAGGAGGCCCTTCATGTCGACGCGGGTTCCATCGTCGGCGACCCGGAGGTAGTCACTGGAGGTGACGAGGAGGTCGGGCTTCTGGCACTCCTCATCAGGGATGAAGATAACCTTCGCTGCTGTTCGCCAGACCCATCTTCGGTGGGATCGCTGCTAGCCCCCCAAACTTTCCCTGCTCTCTCCAGTTTTTTAGCCATTCTCTCCTCTCAGTTTTTCTTTCTTTTTGCCGTCCCCCGCTCTCTATCGCTCCCCAGAAACCCTAGTGGCTTTCTAGTTCTTTTCAGTCCTTCACTCCAATAAGCCTCCGCAGCCTTCTTCTTTCTACCGCCGCCAACCAAAGCTCTCATTTTCTCTCCGCTGTTTTCTTTTTCACCTCATCCGAGAACCTCTCCCCTGCGGCTGCTGGCTCTCTTTCTATTTATATGGAAACCTCACAACCCTAAAACCCCAGCCATCTCTCCTATATTTGCAGCTAAGGCCTGCCCGAGCCCCTCTTTGCAAGCTGCGAAAAAACGCAGCTTGCTGTCGCGTATCCTCCATTTTTTTTTATTTTTTTTTAAAACAAAATTGATAATAATAAAAATAAATAACAAAAACAATTTAATTAACATTGGGTGAAAAAATAAATAAACATGAAAAAACAAAGTGCAATTTCCAAATCCTTTTTTTCATTTTCCATTTTCATCGTTTTTTTTCACTTTTTCTTTTTTTCACTTTCAAGAAAACATTGAATTTAAATTACAAACGACTAAATCATATTTTTTGGAATGCTTTTTCCCTTTTTTCTTTTTTCCTTTTTTTTTTCAAGAAATTCTATGATAAAACTTAAAAATAAAAATAAAACTAGAAACTAAAACTAAAAAATGAATAAAACTAACACTACAAATAAAAACTAAAAGTAAATGAAATTACACCAAAAATTTGGTGTCTACAGTTTGCCCCTCTTTGTCTGAGTTTTGAAAAAACTTGAGACAAAGAAGTAGACACCGAATACTTACCTGTGTTATTCGGTTGTGAATGACTCGAACGATGGGGACTGACCCATTTTGACGAGATTGACTGGGACGAGAAATTTATAATGGACTGATCTGAACAAGAAATTTAAAACGGGACTGACCCGAACAAGAATTTAAAACGGGACTGGCCCGAACAAGAATTTAAATGGGATAGACCCACGGGATAGACCCGGACAGAAATGTAAATGGGATAGACCCACGGGATAGACCCGAACAAAAATTTAAATGGGATAGACCCGGACAGAAATGTAAATGGGATAGACCCACGGGATAGACCCTAACAGAAATGTAAACGGGATAGACCCCGACAGAAATGTAAATGGGATAGACCCACGGGATAGACCCGGACAGAAATGTGGGAAATCACGGGATAGACCCGGACAGAAATGTAAATGGGATAGACCCCACGGGATAGACCCGGACAAAAATAAATGGGATAGACCCACGGGATAGACCCGGACTGAAAAGTAAATGGGATAGACCCACGGGATAGACCCGGATAGAAATGTAAATGGGATAGACCCACGGGATAGACCCGGACTGAAAAGTAAATGGGATAGACCCACCGGATAGACCCGAACAGGAATTTAAACGGGACTGACCCGAACAGGAATTTAAACGGGACGCATGCTAGTGGGACTGACCCACGGCTAGCGGCGGGGTAAAATGAAAGGCGCACTGGCGGGACTAACCTCACGCTCCAGTGGCGGTGAAAATGAAATGTCTTGACAATCAGACAGTGGGATCAAACCCGAACCTGTCGTGAGAACTTGATTTGATTTTTGATTTTTGGATTTTTTTGATTTTTTGATTTTTCAGATTTTTGGATTTTTGATTTTTTGATTTTTCTGATCTTTTGAGGAAATCTTTTCAAAATTTGCCCCAGTATGATGAATTGGTCAGTGAGACAACATCTGAGCCTGACGGGGTGTGGACGGTCAGCGGGATAAAACCCGGTCCTGCCGAGGTTGGCGGGATGAAACCCGGTCCCAACGAAGTAAGCGGTCAGCGGGATTAAACCCGGTCCTGCCGAGATTGGCGGGACAAAACCCGGTCCCAATGTGAGATGCGGTCATCCGGGATAAACTTTCGGTCTGCCGAGAATTGCGGATAAACCTCCGGTCCCAACGAATAAGGCGGTGCAGCGGGATTAGAACCCGGTCTCTGCCGAGATTGGCGGGACAAAACCCGGTCCCAAATGTGAGATAGAAAGCGGTCAGCGGGAATTAAACCCGGTCCAATGTGAGAATAAGACGGTCAGCGGGGTATAAACGCCGGTCCTGCCAGAGCATAAGCGGTCAGCGGGATTAAACCCGGTCCTGCCGAGATAAGCGGTCAGCGGGATAAAACCCGGTCCTGCCGAAGTAAGCGGTCAGCGGGATAAAACCCGGTCCTGCCGAGATAAGCGGTCAGCGGGATAAAACCCGGTCCTGCCGAAGTAAGCGGTCAGCGGGATTAGACCCGGTCCTGCCGAGATTGGCGGGACAAAACCCGGTCCCAATGTGAGATAAGCGGTCAGCGGGATTAAACCCGGTCCTGCCGAGATTGGCGGGATAAAACCCGGTCCCAACGTGACATTTGCGAGGTTGGCGGCACGAAATTCAAGCCCAACGTGATGTTTGGGAAGTTGGCGGCACAAAATCCAGGCCCAACGGGATGTTTGAAATGTTGGCGGCATTAAATCCAGGCCCAACTTGATCTTTGAAATGTTGGCGGCATGAAATCCAGGCCCAACTTGATCTTTGGAATGTTGGCGGCACCAAGTCCAGGCCCAACGTAGTGATGTTTGAGATGTTGGCGGCACCGAAGTCCAAGCCCAACGTGATTTTTGGAATGTTGGCGGCACGAAATCCAGGCCCAACGTGATCCCTGTGAGGTTGGCGGCACGAAATCCAGGCCCAACGGGATCTTTAATTTTTCCTTTCTTTTTCTTTCTTTTTCTTTTTGAGTTTTTCCTCCCTTTCGGATTTTTCCGAGAGAATTTTTTCAAAATACTTTGCCTCAGTGTAGCGTCCATTTTTCCTCCTTCTTCTTGCTTCTCTTTGCAGTATCGGCCTTCCGCCTTACTGGATGCTTTCCGTCATTTTGAACCATGAATACCTGCACAGGGGCTTAACAAAGCATGACATGCACTTAAATTCCAGAAAAAGAGCAGCGGGATTGATTCGAAAAAATGTTATTATTTGATTTTTGGACAAAACCCTCAAAATATATTACAAAAAAAATTTGCCCCAGTATGGGCTTATTAAATAAAATTTTGCCCCAGTGTGGGCTCCCTTGATTGCAAAAATTCGTTCAGATGATTTCCCATTTATTTGAACAAAGAAAAACCGCACTTTCTAAAATTTAGAAAAGAATGCACATATACAACAATGTAAAGAAACTTTAAACGTCAAGTTTGAACTCATGCAGAAATTTCATGATGAATTCCTCGAAGTAACACCAAATTCAAGAAGATTTCTTCCTCACTTTTAGCATTGGTGTTTAGGGTAACGGGTCACCACTTCTGGTTGGCTCATCTTTCAGGACCAATCAAGTGACTTTATTTTTGAAATGGCTAAGGAAATGGGAGGTCAGAATCTGTCTCATTTTTGTGCCCCAATTGTAAGTAATCCATTCAATGTCACATCTTAGTGAAAGCAAAGAGTTTGTCACCCTTATTTCTTAAGGAAACTTAGTCCACATATGAACAAAATGGGTAGAAGCGATAGCTAAACCTGTGAAAACTGGTTATACCCCCATGATCACGAATGATTGATGGATTTCTTACGAGCATAATCCTCACTTTGGATTGTCATGAAGGAATAAGTCAACTATGGACTTTATGAACTTGTAATGTGGCTTGAAACGATAGTTGAAGGATAAGACTTTCAAGGACATTGCACCACAAATCGCATTTTTCCAAAATTGCCCCTATTTTGAACTCGAAGATTCTGAACTTTGTTTGATCACTCAATAGGGACTTCACCATCGAATCTTTTGTATTTCATTTTTCCCTTTTGCTTTTCCGTTTTCTTTTCTTTGATCTGGTGAGTTTTCCATGGTGAGTAGCGTCAGCCCCCATACTCAAGCAATTCAGAAATACAGCTAAAATTTTCGGCATCAGAAATTTTCTTGACAGGGCCATTGCAAAGAACAGAAGTCAGGACTTTCGATTTTTGTAATGGGGTCAGGTATGGTGTTTTAGAAAAGTTAAGGCTTGAAGGCAGATTTTAAAAATGGTCTGAAGAATCTGAGATCGCATTGTTGCGCCAACCCTATTTTAGGGTTAAATCAGAATTTTGCCCCAGTTTATGCTCAATTGAGGCTTTTTCTCTTTCATTTTCTTTTTCCTTTGATTTTTTTGCATTTCTGCCATTCTTTGAAATTTCACAAAATTTGCCCCAGTTTATTTTTTGAACTGAGGTTCTCTTTCCTTCTTTCGTCTTTTAATTTTGTGGCTTTTCACCTTTTCACTTCTTGAAATTTTCCTTTTCAACTCAAACTTGCCCCAGTGTGGGGTTTGCGATTCTCAGGGGTCGCCAAACGAAATATTTTATTCTGATGGCTCAAAAGGGATAACTAGGGATAGAATGTTTGATTGGAAAAGAAGAGGGCCTGACCTTTGTTCCGTCCCTTACAATAACTCTGAAAGGAAACTTTCGTTAATGCGAAATTTTTTTTTTTTTTGCATGTATCTGAATTACTGACTGAGGAAGACCCTTGTTCATCCATATCTATGAAACATAAGCGGTCCGTGCGGACAAATCTCTTCCTTTTCAAAATTGGAACCCAAGTGGAATCAAATTTCCCAATTTGCGGTTCCCTTTCCCCTTTTCTTTTAACATTCTCTTCTTTCTTTTCTTCTTTCTTTTTTTTTCCAAAATTGAAGCCCAAGTAAAAATCAAATCTCCCCAATCTCCTTCCCCCAATATGGGGTGCGATCATAGGTGCTTTGAAAAGAACCACCAATTTTAGCTTAAACGGGGATGCAAGAGATAAAACAGTGTTTAAGTTGTAGAAATGATGGCCAAAGCATCATTCTTACACTTCATGACAACCAAAGTAACGAAATGGTCATTGAAAATCCATTCCTCTTTTGATATTTGAAAATTTTCCAATGAAGGGTAGTGATCATTAGGGCTTTTATTTGAAACGAAATTATTCTTTCAAAGGCTCAAATGGGAGAGCAAATGATAAAATGTGTATAGGTAGAGAAAAGAATGCTCGAAGTATCATTCCAAATTTTCAAAACAAACAAGAATAATGCACATTTTTGCTTTCACTTAGATGTGAATTGAATCTGGTTAAACCAATAGGCATTTTTCAAGCAAGGATGGCCCCAATTTGCAATTTATCAATCAATGTGACTGATTTTATTTTGGGGTTAAGTGAAGGTATCTCATTGGGCCTTTTGAGTGATCGCTCATCCTTTTCCTTTCTGACCACTCTTATTGTATAACTCGGATCAGCAATCTAGTGTACACAAGGATTTTTGAAAGCATACACTTGTGAATTTTCAGGTTGGAGGTTGAAAAATCTTAATTTGGTCTTATTTGTCAAAATTCATCATGAAATCTCCAATGAGTAAGAATAAAGAATGAAATGTACATAAATATACACAAAACAAAAATTGTCCAAAAATTTTATTGCTGAAAAAGTTTGAAACAAAATTTCTCATTCAATTATGGTACAAATGAGAAGAGAGAGACTTGTAAAGAGCTCCACATATACACTTTTTGTCTCTTTTCTTTTGGGAACAAAATGTATTAACAAATCAAATATACAAAATTTTCCTTTGGAAAACAATTACAACATCTCTCAGAGGCTTTAGCGTAGAGCTTCCAGATAAATCATTTATGTTTTCGTTGTAGGATCTGCCCAAGAATCAAATAACACTTGCAGTTTTGACACTTTATTAGATCGAAAGTGCCATCAGATATAGAAAAATATTTTCCCTTTATTGAAATATTTTTATGAATGCAGGGAAGGGGGGAAAACAAAAGAAAAATACCCAGAGTTAGTAATCAAGACTATAAAATTGGTATGCATGTCCTATGGGGGAACCCTTTTTGTGCCAAGGGTAGGCCTAGCATGAAAATGCAATCCTCTAGGGTAGGCACTATACCATACCTGACGGATCTGATCAACTCATTGAGTGAAAAATAATTTTGAAAAATTTGGTCAATTGGAGTGACGAGAGACACTTTGTCAAAATGAGGTCAACGTCCGAATGGATTGATCACTTTTGATCGATACAAGAATTTACAAAACGCACGGGTTTGACCTTGACGAACCTCCTATCGAAGAGATTGGAATTCGTTTTGACAACTTTTCTCAGTGAAGCATGGGTCAAAACTCCAACTGATCAAATGGCTGGATGCAATGGATGTTTTCTCAAAATCGACTAGGTTTTCCATTTTGAAATTCGACATTGAAACCCTAATTGATCAAATGAAATTGATAATTTATTAAAAATCGACCGGATTACCCTAAAAAAGGGAAACAGGTCAAATGAATTGAATGAAATTTAATTTATCCAAAATTAATCAGATCACCCTAAAAAGGGTAAGTTGATCAAATAGATTGAACGAAACTTGATTTATTCAAAATCGGCTCGGTTGCCCTAAAAATGGGTAAATTGGCCAAATGAATGAAATTGAATTAGTGATTTATTCAAAAATCGGCCGAACGACCCTAAAAAGGGTAAATTGGTCAAATGAATTGACGATTTATTCAAAATCGACCAGGTGACCCTAAAAAGGGTAAGTTGGTCAAATGAATTGATGATTTATTCAAAAATCGACCAGGTGACCCTAAAAGGGTAAATTGGTCAAATGAATTGATGATTTATTCAAAAATCGACCAGGTGACCCTAAAAGGGTAAATTGGTCAAATGAATTGATGATTTATTGAATGAATTGGCAAAATGGATTGGTTGAATTGTCCGGCCATTGGTTATTTCAAAATTATTGAGGTGCATTAGTCTATGACCTTCTAAAAATCAAATTTTGGCCTCAATTTATTTATCGTCTCAATAGGAGGAATCATTTGTGAATTTCTTCAAATTAATGTCCTTCACGCAAGGGATTTTTACCAATTTTTGATAAAATGGCCAAAAAGTGATTATTAGATGCTCATATTCCAAAGATCACTCTATGAAGACGATCGGATCCTACCTTACCTTGTGCAATACCCCTTTGGATGGTACAAAATGTAAACGTGCAAGTCTCTTTGGATTAAGTATCCGAGACACAAGGTGGTTTATTCCTGACACGGGATCCCCTAAATGGCATTCCCTTTCTAGGGTTTATGCATGATGCCATTTTATTAAAGCAGTAAAATATGCAATTCGAAATGAAACATGACCTAAGGGACCCTTTATTACGCCAAGGTAGGCTTAGAATGCTATGCAATTATTAATCTATGAATGCAATATCCCAAAATCTTTAAACGTGCAATAACCTATCTACGAGGGTAGGTTCTAAAAGAAGGTCATGCCAGACCTCTTATTTGCTAGGGTTTGTGAATGCAATGGGGACACAAAACCAAGAAAAGTTAGTTCAGCCAGATAAATACACATAACACATTGTAGCAACGAAATCAATACAAAGAAATAAAGCAATAAAAGGGAAAGAGGGGTTGGATCCCTCCCCTCGTGAATCGTGTCCCTAATAGGGTAAGGCAGACTCTACCTTAGGCAATTCTAATATGGATGCATGAGGTTGGGCTCACTAATGCAGCTAGACTCGATAGGTTTTAGGTCCCCGAGCCTTCAGACTTGGAAACCAAGGGTCCTCAATCCCAAGGTTCTTTGTCGGTGGCTCGAGCGATTCCCCAAACACCGCTACGCACACATCGTGTCGCGGCTACGTGTTATGAGTGAATCTATCAAAAATCCTCAACCTTCCACTAAAAGCTAAGGGCTATGAACCCAAGCTTAAAATGGAAAATTGAGTGACCCATTGGATCATGCTACGCACACATCGTGTCGCGATCACAAGTCCAAGTGAGTCGCCTAAAATCCTAATAGGGTGGAGTGGCGTGACAAGCCACTAAAAGGAAAAATAAAGAAGGGATAAATATAAAGCGTATGCACGTATGCTAGTGCTCATTTGGAGGGGAGGGATCAAGAACCAATGCGAGGCTCTAGGGTATGTTCCCCCACCCAAATGCAATGCAAAGCGCTACATGAAACAAGTAAAATATACATCCAATCAACCAATCATACATACGTGAGCGAGGGAGTAGTTTGATACGCATACGAGGACAAAAAGCCCTAAAATGAGAAATGCAACCCTAATATCCACATGCTATACATAAAAGGGGTAGAAAAAGGAAAAGAATGGCTAAATCAAATGCTTGGACCCACTTAGGAAGTCCCCAGTGGAGTCGCCAACTGTCGCGCCCCACTTTTTGATGATGTGAGTGGTGTGTGGTGTGAGTGTGATATACATGTGAACGTGTGCGAAATGAAAAGTAAAAAGGCCATGGGACTTAAGAATGCGACGATTTGGCCAAGTGAAGTTCAAAAAGGGTTTTTTTTAATGAAAATGGAGTCGCCACTTGGTATCGAGTTAGGGTGTACCAAGTCACCCAAAAATGATTTTTTGTTTTTGAATGAAAAAAGTAAATAAACCCTTTTAAAGAACTTTTTGGGTCTACGTAACCAAAAGAGGGATCGGGGGTCACATTTGACGAAGGGGAAGGCAAGGATAAAAATCCAAGGCACCCCTTCGACCTAGCCAAGGCTAGTTGCGTGACTTAAACCAATTTTTCCTAATTTTTCTACCCAAGGTATGTATCGCGTGTTGGATATGTCTATATGAATGCAAAAGCCTAGACCTAGGGGGACATGGGGGAAATTTCTCTTCAAAGGTTGAGTGGTGCCAATCACATTAATTGTGAAGCCCAATAATGATCCTTTGGAGAGGTCACATGTAATCCTAAATGACGTAAAAATGAGTGGAATGCATGCTATGTGAAAATGTGAGTTTGTGAAGTGGGAAGATTGATAAAAATACGATATAAGTGGAGGTGTGCAAATGTCTTTGATATACTCCAAGTGCAAGTGGGCAAAAATGCATGTATGCAATTTAAAGAAAAGTGCGAAAGTGTCGGTGTGCAAATGAAGATGAAAGTACTCGTGTGCGAGTGAAGAAAAAAGTGTTCGTGTGCAAGTGAAGATAAAAGTGTTCGTGTGCAAGTGAAGATAAAAAAGTGTTCGTGTGCAAGTGAAAGTGATAAAAAGGTGCATGTGTGCAAATGAGACAAAAGTGAAAGTGTGATGATAGAGTGGATTGAGAATGCATGAGCCTAGGGAATGCAAGCAGGACGGGTACGGGGAGACCTAAATTGTGACTCAATTTTCCCTTTTGTAGAGGGAATATAAGCGTGCTAAGGCTTAGAAAAGCCACACTCGTCTATATCCCATATTTAAGGGGACTCTTCAGGCAAATGTACCCTAACTAGCATGAGATGCAAGACCTAAAGTGAGGGGAAAGGGGAATCAAGGAGCATGCCAGATGATAAAACTAAGGAAAAATGCATGATATGTAGTGAACAGGCAAATAATGCATTAATGAAAAACAAAGGAAAAATCCTATTGAGTCTAGCGTTGGACTAGCCCTTGCCACAACTAGCATTGGACTAGTGTGGTGACGTACATTCATCCATCACATTCATTCATGGTTATGAAAGCAAGTAGACATGCCAAAACACTCGTAAACACGTAGCACATAACATTTAGCATGCTCGACTAGATGCAAGGCCCTAACAAAGCAAATTAACATGTAACAACTAAGCAGGCAAGACACATAAGGCAATTAAAGCCCTAACTATTACATTTGCTAGCTAGGCACACGTCTTCGATAGGTCTTCATCGAATGCTCCTCCAAGCCCTATCTATTACAAGCCAAGAGGTGTACACATACCCCATAATGAATACCTTAGACAAAGGGGGAAAGGGAAAATGGACAAGAAAGCTCGCCAAGCCCTAGCTATTACAAGCCAAGAGCTGTACACATACCCCATAATGAATAACTTAAATAAAAGTAAAGTAAATGAGATAAACGCAAGGAATTAAAGGGAAGCAAGTAAAGCGAAGTAGACATGCATATTCACATAACACGTAGGAGCACGTAGGAAAAAATGAAGTGCAAATGAGGGATAGAGTGTACCTCCCTTGAATTGACGCCCTAATGAGGTGAAGTTACTAATTTATCCTCCAAAATAAAAGAAATGGTCAAGGTACCAATTTATTTGGGAAAATTAAAGAAAATGTACAAAAACAAAGCTCACTTGATCGTAAAGCCTCTAAAGTTATGGCTTAAATGCAAATGACAGAGCATGGTAGTTAATTGAAGTAAAGCAAGCAACGCAATTGCAAAAATTAAAGCTGCCATTATTCAATTGGTTGGGTCATAATGCATTGCTGCAAAAATCACAGGGACCCAATTGATTAGTTTTTCTCAATTTTGTGGGTCATAGTAGCATAAGGTGAAACTTGAGGGGGTTAAGAGGCAATTTTAAAGAATTATTTCATGCATGCACGAAGCCTTTGTTTCTCATCTTCTGGTTTACCTTCAACCGCAGCCTGTTGCTTCATTACCAACCCAAACATTACCAACCAATAACAACTTTTGAATCAAATGATCATAAGACAATCCCCCAAATCATCAACCAAGCCAAATAATACACTATCATTGCTAGATCAAATCAGGAAAATCCGGGTTGATGGCTGTTATTTTCTAAGTTGCTAATCACACGCATGCCTTGTAAAAGAAAAACAGCAACTAAAATCTGGCGTAATGCTGCCCAAACCAAAAACCCCTCAAACATGCTCTTAAGCAAACCCCAAGATTCACAGAAACGCAAGGAAAACTGCTACTGGAACATATGAACGAACAAAAGAAAGACCAGCCGCGAACATCGAAAACATTTCTGCATTTTTCAGATATCATTTTCTGCAGCTATTTTCTATTAAGCTTCAATCAACCAAGAATGAAATTGCTGCACTTTGCTTGCAAACTGACCCAGATTTTCTAGTTCAAATACACAACTTCAACTAGGATTAAGCAACTAACAACTTTAGATTAAGCAACCATGATCCAAGTGAACAAGCAACTCAGAAAAATATCATACTCAGTTCTAAAAAATGCATGCAATCCAAACAAGGGATAAGAAAACGATTATTGCAGCTACGGTAGCGATTACCTGGGATCCAGACAATGAAACACGAGTCATACCTTCAGCATCTGAAGCTTATTCGAGAAGGCGATGGCAACCCAATCAGGCTGGGAAGAGGACCACCGTGGCTGCTCAACTTCGGCACCGGCAGTGTAAACGAGAATAGGGTCCAATCCACCCTCAGTGGGCTAGCCCATGGAAGAGAGATCCCAAATGAGGGCCTGGGAGTCATCTCCAGCAGTGCAGATGTGGCACGAGCTGTGGGGAGTCCAGGCGATGGTGTTGGTACTGGCCTGATGCCGCTGCAGCTCCACGACTGGAAGCGTGGGAAGCGGATGTCCAGGACGACTACCTTGGCGCTGTCCATAACGATAGTGGCCATGTACCGGGGGTCCTGTTCGTTCCAACCAAGGCGGACAAGCGGCGTATTGGGCTCGGAGCTCTCGTAGATAAGGGTGGAGTGCTCCTTGTCGCGGGCGATGAGCTGGGTGTCGACGGTCTCGCGGTCGATGTCTCAGATGGTGCAGGTGGTGTCGATGCTGGAGGCGCCGATGCGCTTGGGTTCTGCCTCGTTCCAGTCAAAGGAGGTGAGGGGGCCGGAGAACTTGCTGTTGCGGTAGTTGTTGAGGAGGCCCTTCATGTCGACGCGGGTTCCATCGTCGGCGACCCGGAGGTAGTCACTGGAGGTGACGAGGAGGTCGGGCTTCTGGCACTCCTCATCAGGGATGAAGATAACCTTCGCTGCTGTTCGCCAGACCCATCTTCGGTGGGATCGCTGCTAGCCCCCCAAACTTTCCTTGCTCTCTCCAGTTTTTTAGCCATTCTCTCCTCTCAGTTTTTCTTTCTTTTTGCCGTCCCCCGCTCTCTATCGCTCCCCAGAAACCCTAGTAGCTTTCTAGTTCTTTTCAGTCCTTCACTCCAATAAGCCTCCGCAGCCTTCTTCTTTCTACCGCCGCCAACCAAAGCTCTCATTTTCTCTCCGCTGTTTTCTTTTTCACCTCATCCGAGAACCTCTCCCCTGCGGCTGCTGGCTCTCTTTCTATTTATATGGAAACCTCACAACCCTAAAACCCCAGCCATCTCTCCTATATTTGCAGCTAAGGCCTGCCCGAGCCCCTCTTTGCAAGCTGCGAAAAAACGCAGCTTGCTGTCGCGTATCCTCCATTTTTTTTTATTTTTTTTTAAAACAAAATTGATAATAATAAAAATAAATAACAAAAACAATTTAATTAACATTGGGTGAAAAAATAAATAAACATGAAAAAACAAAGTGCAATTTCCAAATCCTTTTTTTCATTTTCCATTTTCATCGTTTTTTTTCACTTTTTCTTTTTTTCACTTTCAAGAAAACATTGAATTTAAATTACAAACGACTAAATCATATTTTTTGGAATGCTTTTTCCCTTTTTTCTTTTTTCCTTTTTTTTTTCAAGAAATTCTATGATAAAACTTAAAAATAAAAATAAAACTAGAAACTAAAACTAAAAAATGAATAAAACTAACACTACAAATAAAAACTAAAAGTAAATGAAATTACACCAAAAATTTGGTGTCTACAGTTAGTATTGGGGTTTAAGTGATTCTGTGGTTTCGTATATTTTGATGGAAACTGATCAATTTTGATGAAAGGAATTGGGATATGAACAAGAATGAACACTTTTATATTCAATTAGAACGCAAAGATATAGCCTCTCTTGGTATTTTGTGGCTACTGATTGAATAGGATGTATACTTCAAATCCAAAAAATGTGTTGAAAATGAAGGCTAGTTAATGAATAATGCTGGAGTCAAGTTTTTAAATTATTTTTTGAACAAGCGATTGTAAAAAGACTATTAGGCAAAAAGATGCAATCTTTTGAATGGAAAGAAAAAATATTTTCAATTGTGTGCATGTGGAACTGCACGAGGAGCTTCCATGAAACCATTGCAATTGACTAAAATGAAATTACCTTTTTGAAAACTGATTATGGAATTGCCATTGGCTTCATAAAAAACCTGTTGATCATAACTCCTTGTTGTTGCAGGTAGAAATGAAGGAGTATTTCTAAAGTATCAATTATGTAATTTGGATGATTGTTTGAGAGGAATGCAACTATCCATAATGAACAATTCATGATGTATTTTTCATATCCTCCGTTACTCATAAAAGTATGGTATACTTGGCAATAATTAGTTGAGAAGTACTTTTCTTTTGTTAACATTGGCTTGCAATTTAGTAGTTTAATAACTTTTTAGAGTGATTTATCAAAGGGTTGTCCTAATTTTAGTTGTGTAGCACACTATGGTGACATACTACACTCACTGACTTATAGGTAAAATAATACTTTAAGGTTGATAATCAATCTAGCCAAGGCTTGCAGTTTTTAAGATATTGTTGTCTACAAGTATCTCGCATGTACCTAAATGATGTAAAATACATAATTTATTGATAGGCAATGATGCCTGGTATCATTAAGTCGATTTAGTTCCGGTTCTGTCTCATGTTTATTGAAATTTTTTTTTTGCTACTAAAGATTTGAAGTGATGGTTCGATACTTCATTTAATGCATCTCCAACTTGGTGGAGATTACCTGCTACAATGTCTTTAGCAGATGTCACTTTGTAGTTCACTGGCCCATTTGAGCAATAGAGTTTGTCCCTTGATAGTAGTTTTAGGTTATGTGACTAGGTGAAATAAAAATAATGGGTACTAGATTTATGTCAATTTATAGATGCAACTTATAAGTGTCAATAACAGACTTCATTCAGGGCTGCATTAAACTCCTTCAAATTTAACAAACAACTGGATTCTTGGTCCCTGAAACCCAATTAATAATTCAGTGTCTTTGATGCACTCCTCCCTTCTTTTATTGTATGGTTGTGATTCTGCAGTATCGTGTTGTCAATAGAAATACAAGAGACTGGCCAAGATCTTTTCAATGTGGTTAATCTGCCATTCAAATTCTTCCATTCCTGTCTTGTTGTTGGCTAAAATCTTACTTCTCCTAACATAATTTAATAACTATGCTCTTTTATAGCCTGAGGAACCTGTGGTTGAGGACGATAATGATGAGGATGAAGAAGATGATGATGTTGAAGGTACTTTGCACATTCTGTATGATATAAGACCTTTTGCACTAATTTTGACCCTTTTTGTGAAAACTTGATCCCTTTGTTGTAGCCTCTATATTTTTCAATTTGCTTAGGATGCCTCTTATATAGACTATTCTATTGAAGAAATACAATTAGTGAAAGATATTTACTTGTAAAAGTTTTCTCATGAATCTTAACTGCAATGTCCAGTTGGTGCAATAAATTTGATTATTGGTAATAAAATTGTTTTTATATTAATGAATGAATTGTTTGTAGTGTAAAATTCAGCAACCTTCTGTGAAATTTGCATATGTAAAAGAATTTTTTTTTTCTGATTCAAAAGGTTATGCTGAATGGTCTAGATCTTTTTGTAAGAGATGTTACAACCCCTTGGCCCCGCTTTTATGTAAGTTCGTTGTAATTGAACATTATTTTTATGATGTAAGAAAAATATGTTTTACCCATTTATAAGTATAACAAAAGTTTAAATGAGTTCTTATCCATCCTTGAATTAGATACCACTAGATAGATATTACTCCTTATTTTACCACTTGTCAAACAACTACAACTTCTTGACCAATTAGATAAGGATTTCCCTTGGCTTGCCACTTGTCACTCTACTACAACTTCTTGACCAATTAGATAAAGATTTCCCTTGACTCGCCACTTGTCATTCTACTACAACTTCTTGATCAAAACTAAGAGTTAATGTTTATCTTAAACCAAGCTATTATTCCAACACCATTTCTTCTTCTTCCTTCTTTAGGGAGAAAACAAGAAAGAAAACAAGAGAAAACAAGCCTTGATTCCTTGTTTCATTAGTGAGAAAATAAGGAAAAAAATCCTAGTCCACTCCATAAATCCTTGAGTCAAGCATGGTAGGAAACTATTGGAGAAGTTTTAGAGGGAAAAAGCCTTGTAACTTTCTTGATTTGCTTGCCATCTTTGGGTTTGGAGGTAAAGAGAACTTTACTAGAATTTCTAGTTTTCTTCCTTTCTTTTGAATTTAGTTGATGAATGAGATAATAGAAGTTAAAAGAAGAACTTGTACGAGGATTTTATGGTTTTTAAATTATGTTGCAAAAATTTCAATTTTGGTGCATAATGTAGTTAGTTTAGTTTCGAGTTTTATATGCAATTTTGATGAAAAAGAAGGATTTTATGGAAACTTGCATGTTTTTCAAGTTATGTTATCAATTTTCCAACTTTGATTCATGAAGTGCATAGCCTAGGTTCAAATTAGATATTTTTACCAAGAATATATACCGTATGACACATGTTATGCTAGTCATGATTTATTATATTTTTGCCATGAAGATAAGGTTGAAATTTTGAAATTAGAGGAAAGGAATTTAATGACAAGTTGCTGGAAATTCTTGTTTGAATTGGAAGTTTGGGATGGTTTTGATAAATTTTGCAAGATACTTGCTAATATTTTGATCTTCACAAGTATGTTGATTTCGAGCTTTTGAATTTTAGGTTTGAGCTGGTTTTGATCTACCTTTACTCGAATTACTTGAGAAACCCTTGATTTTCACATACAAGTTAGATTTGAGACAAAACAAAGAGGTTTAAGCAAAAGGAAATGAGTTTTTTCTAAACCGGTTTTTAGTCGAAAATTTTCACCTTTGAACATCGAAAGCCTTGATCAGTTTTCTTCCAAATTCTTGACTATAATTGACATATTTTTACTCCATATTATGTTTGAAATATTGTTTTAGTATGCACGTGATTTTACCCTTTGATTTGAACAAAAAAATTTTGCCCTTTTGGAAGTTATATTCGGGAAAAAACCGGCAAATTGATGTGTCTTCTGAGTGAAGTTTTGAAGTTTCAAGTTTCTTATTTCTATTCGCTTTGAGTTGCTAGACTCTTGATGTATTATCTGTTCACAGGATTCAAGAGTGTCCAAGAGAGAGAACCAAGGTTTGGAATAGAAAGATTGAAATCAATTGGTGAGTGTTTCAATTGCATGTTAGGACAATGTGACTTGTTAATTGAAATGTACCTTGTTGCCTGAAATTGCTAGATATCTTGAATTGCTATTGCAATAGACGAGTGTATATTTTATCACACTCGACCCAATTTTGCTTAAATGATGCTCAATGCGCCTAGTTGATTGATACTGCTATATATCTTGAATTGCAAATGAAAAGACAAGTGTATATTTTATCGCACCCGACCTAAATTTGTTTAAACTCTTGTTATCCTGTTTACAAGTGAATTGTTTACAAGTGAACTGATATACATATACATGACTTGAAAATTTGTTGAAAATATTATCTCATCGATTATACTGAGTGCTTGGGATCCCAAACCTGTGACGCCCACACTTCTCCCAAGTGCGAACCCAAAGGTATCCGCGGGACGCCTGCCCAACTCTCGCCAGGATTCGGTACAAATTAAATTCAAACTTAAGAATAACCAATCGATACTAAAAGTCGAACATATGAAAGAAGTCAATTCCTTAATAATCGTTCAAGTCTTACATCATAAGCTACTAAAAATATCTTACATTCCCAAAATATACAGCTTCCAAAAGTTGTAAGGCCCAAAGACAACCTAAGAGGGGGGTGAATTAGGTTGATTAAAATCTTAATCAAATTTATGCAATTTTTCTTTAATAAAAATTTACCTTCTTTTCTAGTAATGATCAACCAAGTAGATTAGAAGAAGAGAGCAATGTTGATTAGAAAACAAGTATAGATAAGCAATGAGAAATTTATTAAACAAAAGAATAAGATAGAATATCAAACCGATTGTCTACCAAGCTTTCTTCAAACTTGAAGACCAATCACTAGGTTGAGCAACTTCTCTTTGATGAAAGATGATCAACTAGATGTACAATGGAGGGAGCACTTCCTCCTTGCCCTAAGCCTCACTTAGTCAAGCTAAGAAGTTTTACAATCACTCAGATAACCCTCAACAAAGCTACACTAATAAAACTTTCAACCACAAAAGAAATGCTCACAAGAAATTCACACCACTTGGAGAACAAATCTTGTCTTGGAGACTATTTTCAAGCTAAAATATCTCTTGAGATCTTGTAAACAAAGTGTGCAAAAGTCCCTTCTTCGTTTAGAATCGTTTGTATTTGAAGGGGACCAAAAATGGGTTTCATTAATGCTTCCAACGGATAGAAGGCAGATGAAGAGTCAGCTAGCCGTTGGGGCTGTCGGACGTCCGACAGCTTAGTCATCGTCTAATCCCATCATCCGTAAATCAGTCAAGTTGTTGTTCGGACGTCCGATGGGATTTTATAGTCCGAGCTTCTGTGTCCGAACGTCGTCCAGAGAGTTATCAAAGCTTTTTGGAATTTTTAGGACGTCCGATGAGATTGATGTGCGTCCGAAGCATGCGTCCGATCCTTCAGGACGTCCGATGCTTCCTTACGAGCGTCCGATAGAGTTTCCTTCTTGATGTTCTTCATCCTTTCGGACGTCCGACAGATTCCTTCGGACGTCCGACATGAGTGTCCTATTTTTGCTTCTTCTTTTGGTTGATTTTCATTTCTTAACATATTCGTACCTGATTCTTTGATAGGCAAAAAACACTTATATTTGAAGAGAGTTAGATAAACATTTCAAGATACTTTGTGATCATCAAAACCAAGAATAACATTCTCCCCCTTTTTGATGATGACAAAACAATGGTTTGAAATGAGATTTGATGATTGCAATATAAGCTCCCCCTTTCTCAATTGACAAAAACTCCCCCTTACTTAGTGGATCATAGAGCAAAAATTTGAAAAACTCCCCCTCACTTGGCTACCCTACCGAATTAATCAATTATCCAAAAACATAACAATTAAGCAGCCAACATCCAACATTTTACCAATTCAATGTCAATTAAATCATCAATCAATCCAATCCAGTCCTCTCCCCCTTTTTGTTATCAGAAAAGGCCAATCAATCACATATATCACGGAGAACTAATAACAAAAACATTCATCACATCCACACATTCATCATTCAAAATACTTAAACATCCATCCACATATCCATAACCATTACAGCCATAATCATCCATCAAAAAGTACTAAACGAACACAACATAAACATAAGCATTACATCTACATGTCCATTGTTGAACACCACAAACACTAGAAACACATGAAATAGTCAAACAAGATGCAAATGACCCTATGTGATCCTAAATGGTGAACTAGGTGGATCCATGTGTCCTTCGAGAAAGCTGATATTGGGAGAGGTCCTCCTCTTCAGTTTCTTCATCATCTTCAGCAGCTTCTTCAACTGGTGCCTTGCCTTTATCTGATGTGGAAGGGCCATGAGGAGTCACGGGAGTTAATGAGCTCGGGTCTGGAATTGATGAACTTGGATCAGTGGGGCGTGGCTCTTTGCCATGGGAAACTTCCTCAACCACAGGTGGGGGAAAAAGAAGGTTTTTTTTTGTCTAGGTAGGCTGTTTGTTGCTCAGAGGACATGGTGAGCATTAGACCATGTTCCAGAAGAAGAACATGCTGTTTGAGTTCACGAAGGAGCTCAATCACTTCATCATTGGAGGAGGAAGATGCCTTAGTGGCAGACTTCCTGGGATGAATGGAAGTGAGTGCAACAGATGGAGTGTGTAGTGGATCATGTGCAGCCTTAGACCTAGGTTCACTAGATGATGCCCCCTTATAAGCCCATAGATTATCCTTAAAGACAAGATTTTTCCTTTCAAAATATCCTTTGGTAAAGGCATAAGAAGATGCTTCTTTGGGACAAACACCTAGAATTGGTACTTTGTAAAACTCAAAAATCTTTTGAAGAAATTTTCCATAAGATAATTTTCTACGAGAATCAGTGGCATAGCGAAGTAAAAACTTGCACATGACAAAACCAAAATCAATACGAATCTTTTCTCGAAAACAGTAAAAGAGATACAATTCCATTTTGTTTGCATCTGTTCTATGGCCATCAGTAGGCACAAGCAGGTTTGAAATGATTGAAAAGGCAATTAGATTCACAGGGGCAAGATCATTCAGTTTAGCATCAGCAGGGGCAGAAAAACTTCTTTTAAAATAAGTCAACATCTTAGCCCCATCAAAATGATTATCAGCAGTAGGATGCTCTTCATAGGAAAAGAAATTTGCAATTTTACTCTTGCATCCAGGTTCAATAGTAGTTTTTAAAATATCATTCACAATTTCAGAATCAAAGACTAAGTCTACCCCATTAACCCTGGACATAATCTCAGTTTGATCAGTGCCTTTCCTAAGATTGGCAAAGAATTGAAACAGCATTTCAGGATAATAGACATTAGGCATAGAAATGAGATGTGACCATTTCTGGAAAGCAAACAGACTCAGAATGGATTCTAAACCTATTTGGCGAAATTCAGAAGAATTTACGGTGCGTTGAGGGATGACACCTTTCTGGGATATCCAGGAGTGTTTGTCTTTTGCAGCATCATCAAAGAATGTAGGGACTGTGGTTGATTTTGGAGGCGGTTGAGATGAGGTTCCCTGTCCAGATTCAGGCTGAGGGGTAAGTTGTGGTGTAGGCCGTGACATTTGACCCTTTACCGCTCCCCTCTTGACGCGTTTGGATGATCGTTTGACCGTAGGAACATCATCATCCTCATCCCTGAGTGGATGCTTGCGTCCAGCAGTGACCTTCCCTCCTCTTAGATTCACCATTGTGCGAAATGTGTGGAATGAAGGATGCAAATGATGCACACAGTAGTATGGAAGTGAATCACACAGAAATTTTGGGACAAAAAGACCTTGAAGAAGATTGGACAGAGCAGTTATGAGAAAATAGGGTTTTGAGGGAAATTTGAAAATTTGCGAAATGTTATGCGATTTGGTGAAATGATCAGGAGAAACGAATCGCAATCGATCAGGAAAAGTTTTGGTTGAGTCAATTTGGGAATGAGAGCTTCAGAATGGTACGAATTTGAGAGTGAGAAACGAGAGAGTTTTCGTCCGAGAGGAAATAGAAGAAGAAGAGTTTGAAGCAAATGAGGAAGAAAGTTACTTTAAAAAGTGAACCGTTGCACTGTCGGACGGCCGAACAAAGTCGTGCGTCCGACAGCTTCGTCCGAACAGGTGTTTTCTGGAAAAATAGCTGAAGAACATTATCGGACGTCCGTTCATCTTCTTTCGGACGTCCGAAGGCTTTGAAAAATTTTAAGATGATTTTTCGATTATCCCTAATTTTGATCTTAGATGAATGAACTGATCTAATAGCAAAGCTTTTGTAAAAATATCAGCAAATTGATCTTTAGAACAAACATAATTTACACATACTTCACCTTTTTGAACAAGATCGCGAATAAAGTGGTGTTTTATATCTATATGCTTTGTCCTAGAATGTTGAATTGGATTTTTGGTCAAATTGATAGCACTAGTATTATCACAGAATATAGGCATGCAGTCATATGACAATCCAAAATCATTCAAGGTATGTTTCATCCATAAAAGTTGAGCACAACATGCACTAGCGGCAATATATTCCGCTTCAGATGTAGACAAAGAGATTGCATTTTGTTTCTTGCTAAACCAAGAGACTAAGCAATTACCAAGAAAGTGACAAGTTCCACTAGTACTCTTTCCTTCCACACGACAACCTCCAAAATCAGCATCCGAATATCCATATAGTGCAAACTCACTAGATCTAGCATACCAAAGACCATAGTCTAATGTACCTTTCAAATACCTAAAAATCCTTTTAACAGCATTCAAATGTGATTCTTTTGGACAAGATTGAAATCTAGCACACAAGCAAACAGAAAACATAATATCGGGTCTACTTGCGGTTAAATAAAGTAAGCTTCCAATCATACCTCTATAGTGCTTTTCATCCACATGTTTACCTTCTTCATCTTTGTCAAGTTTTGTTGAAGTGCACATTGGAGTTCCAACTTGTTTTGAGTCCTCCATGCCAAATCTTTTCAGCAATTCCTTAGTGTATTTTGCTTGATTTATGAAAATGCCCTCTATGGCTTGATGTATTTGAAATCCAAGGAAGAAATTTAATTCTCCCATCATACTCATTTCAAATTCACTTTGCATAATGGTGGAAAAATCCTTGCATAGATACTCATTAGTAGCACCAAAAATAATATCATCTACATATATTTGCACGATAAGGAGTTCATTTAGCACTTGCTTAGTAAACAGTGTGGTGTCCACAACTCCTCTTTTGAAATTATTTTCAATCAAGAAACCACTCAATCTTTCATACCAAGCTCTTGGAGCTTGTTTTAGCCCATACAATGCTTTTGAGAGTTTAAACACATGATTTGGAAATTTTGAATTTTCAAAACCGGGGGGTTGATCCACATATACTTCTTGATCAATAAAACCGTTTAAGAAGGCACTTTTAACATCCATTTGAAACAGTTTAAAACCTTTGAAGCAAGCAAAAGCAAGAAGCATTCTAATTAATTCTAATCTAGCTACGGGAGCAAATGTTTCATCAAAATCAATACCTTCTTCTTGAGCATACCCTTTTGCAACTAATCTGGCTTTATTTCTTACAACTACACCTTTATCATCCAGCTTATTTCTAAATACCCACTTAGTGTAAATGATAAGGTGATTTTGAGGTCTATCAACTAGTGTCCAAACCTCATTTCATTCAAATTGATTGAGTTCCTCTTGCATTGCCAAAATCCAGTTTTCATCCTTTAAGGCATCATTGATATTTTTAGGTTCAAAAAGAGAAACTAAAGCAAAATTGTCTATCAATTTCTTAGATGAGGAACGAGTGTTTACCTTCTCGGAGGGATCACCAATTATAAGTTCTTTTGGATGATTTTGGCTAAATTTCCAAGCCTTGGGAAGATCTTTGAATGAATCATCATTTTTGTCCTCATCTTCCCTTTCTTGATCTTCATGAGCTTCATTCTCCATTTCCTTTGCTTCCGGTTTAGAGTTTCCTCCATCTCCAATTTTTAGCTTTTCCATTCCTTCACGAACACCTACATCATCATCCTCACACGAACTTTTGGAATTATCATCATTAGTTTCATCAAATGTTATGTGTATGGCTTCTTCTATCACAAGAGTCCTTCCATTAAAGACTCTATATCCTCTTTTGTTCTCATAATATCCCAAAAATATTCCTTCATCAGATTTTTTCTCAAACTTACCAAGATGTTCCTTTAAATTTAAAATAAAACATTTACAACCAAAGACTTTGAAATATCCAACCATAGGTTTCTTATCAAAAATCAGTTCATAAGATGTTTTATTCAAAATGGGTCTCAAAAGGATTCTATTCATCACATAACATGCAGTGTTTACCGCTTCACCCCAAAGGTATTTGGCAAACTACATTCACTTAACATAGTTCTAGCAGCCTCTTGTAGTGTCCTATTTTTCCTTTCTACAACACCATTTTGTTTGGAGTTCTTGCAATTGAAAACTCATGTGTTATGCCATTATGATCACAAAATTCTGGAAAACCACAATACTTGAATTCCGTTCCATTATCACTTCTAATCCTAACAATTTTTAAACCAAGCAGATTTTGCACTTTAGCAAACAATGAAGTGAAATTCTTGAAGGCATCATCCTTATGAGCAAGAAATATCACCCAAGTATATCTAGAATAATCATCCACAATCACAAAGTAGTATTTCTTACCTCCCAAGCTAGTGATTTGAATAGGACCAAATAAGTCAAGATGCAAGAGTTCTAAAGGTTTAGAAGTTGATACACACTTCTTTGGTTTAAAAGAAACTTTTGTTTGCTTTCCAAATTGACATGCATCACAAATTTTATCCTTTTCAAAACTGATTTTTGGCAAGCCTCTAACCAGCTCCTTTTTCGAAATTTCCTTTAGTAAATCCATGTTAAAATGACAAAGTCTCCTATGCCACAACCAAGGATCTTCATTTGAAGCTTTAAGACATTTGAAGCTAGATGAATCAATTTTATCAAGAACCACAATATATATGTCGTTAAACCTCTTACCTTTGAACACAACATTATATTTGGAATCAAGCACAATGCATTCATGCTTTTTAAACAACACATTCAAGTCTTTATCACACAATTGACTAACACTAAGCAAGTTATAACCTAAGTTATCAACCAAGAGCACATTATGAACAAAAGTTTCACCATCCTTACCAACATCACCTATTCCAATTGTCTTAGCTTTCACATCATCACCAAATGTCACCTTTCCACTTGATTTTGATTTTAGCTTTATGAACAAGGAAGGATCACCGGTCATATGCCTTGAACAGCCACTGTCAATGAACCATTTTGACTTGTTTGAGCCTTTTCCCTGAAAAGAGAGAGTGTTTGGTACCCTTTAACTTTTGGGTCCTCAAAAGTTAGCATTGTGCCTAACTACCCACATGCATTTCCCTCCCCTCATTTCCCTCATTTGTTCAGATTTCTTTTAACATAACAATCTCCTTTCAAATGCCCTCTTTGACAACAAAAACTACACAAAATAGAAGAGTCTCTAGCATGTAATGGTTTGACATATCTCAATCCACTTCTTCTATATGTTGTGAAACCATGTGCATTTTTGTTGTGTGCTAATGTTCTTTAATGAGCAGTAAGAAAGGTAGATGACATGTTCTTTTTGAGAAAATCTTGCTTTCTTGCTTTCAACGTCTCATCCAAGTTGTCCATTCTTTTCTTCAAATCACCATGTCTTTCCTTCAGCATTTCACAAATACTTGTCTTTCTATCAAGCTCATTTTGAACATCAAATCCGGCTCTTACAAGACATTCATTGTCAGTCTTTAGTTGTTTATTTTGTTGAAGAAGACTTGCATTTTCATGAATGAGAAAAGCAATTTTCTGTTTTA